>NW_017729020.1:5138627-5138918 GCF_001723915.1 Gavialis gangeticus | reverse complement strand
GGCAAGCCTGGGGTGGGGGGGGGCGATGGCAGGGGGAGCCGGGAGGACAGATCCCGGGGGCGGGTGCCCACGTGTCCGTGCCCGGGCGGCGATAGGAGCCCTGGGGCGTGGGGGAGCCCACGTGTGTGCGCCTGGTGGGTATGATCCCGGCGTGGGGGTACCCAGGTGTACATGCCCTGGAGAGTATGACTGTGGGGGGAGGGTGCTGTGTGTATGTGCCGGGGGGGCACTCCCGGGGGGAGCCCATGTGCACCCGTCGGGGGGTATGACCCTGGAGTTGGGGGTGCCTGT
>NW_017729020.1:5128479-5133627 GCF_001723915.1 Gavialis gangeticus | reverse complement strand
TTCTAGGGGGGACGTGATCCTGGTGGGGGGTGCCACTGTGTACATGCCTGGTGGCGGGGGTGATCCAAGGAGGGAGCCTGTGTGTACATGCCTGGGAGGGCGATTGCAGGGGGAGCCTGTGTGTACGCTGGGGGGGCGCAATTCTAGGGGGAGCTTTTGTGTACATGCCTGGGGCTCTGACCTGGGGTGGGGTTGCCTGTGTGTACATGCCTGGGGGTGGCTCTAGGGGGGAGCTTTTATGTACACGGGGCGGGGGTACACGCCTGGGGGGAGATCCCGGGGAGACTGCAAAGCAAAGTGCTTCCCCCCTCCCTCTTCCTCCTGCTGCTTCCTCTTCCTCCTCCTCCTCCTCCTCCCCCTCCTGCTGCTGTTGCCGCCGCCTGGAAACTTTCCCATTGTCCCTCCCCGCACCCCCCCACGGGGACCCCAACGTGGCGGAGGCCCGGGGTGGGTCGGGGGTGTGCGCGGGGCCCCTGGCTGCAGCCAGCGGGGAGGGCGCGGGCAGCGGGGCAGGAGCCTGCAGAACAAAGGAGCAGCAGAGCAGCCCTGCCCTGCCCCTGCCCTCTGCATCCCCTCTCCTGGGGGCCGGGTTCCCCCTTCCCCTCCGATCCACGCGCCGGGCTGCACCTCTGCCTGCGGGTAACAGCTCTTTGTGTCTGGGTGGCTTGGCGGGGGCTGGGGGGCAGGGGGGAAATCCACTCGCTCTCCCTCGATCCCTTGTGGAAGGTGGTTTGGGGGGGGAGAGAAGCAGCCTGGGGCTCCGGCAAACAAAGCTCTGCACTTCCAAGCAGCAGCTGGCAAAGTGGAGAGAATTAAAAGTTTGTCTCTGGTCCCAAACAGCAATCAACCAAGCAACTTTCCCTGCCTAGTTTCTACCCCCTCTCGTAGCCACCCCGATCTGCTCCATGCCTGCACATCCCTCCTGCAGCGACACCCCGAAACCCAGCTCCTGGCTTGTGGGTTGGTGGCAGGGAGCTTGTTTTAAGGTGAAAATGTCTCCCAGGGATGTTCCTCCAGAGCCGTTTCCTAGAGACAAAGCTCTTTTTTTTCTTTTCAGGTGGGTTTTCTTTTTCTCCTTGAAGGCTCGCATGTAAAGCTGGCTCCGTGGGCACTCGCCTTCGCGGGGGGCTGGCATGGACGTAACTTGGCCCTGAAAGTCTCTGACACCCCGATTGAGGGTTTTTTTTATGGAAGTCACATTGTGTAGGTGATTCCTTTGGCAGTGGGGTGGGGGTGCAACTGCTTTGGTGCTGTGACTCTGCTGCATCTTTTATGTGTTTTTTCCCCTTCCAGAAGACACCTTCTCAGCTCCTATTTTGTCTGGGTCTCCCCCCTTCCTTGAGGCTGTGAGGTTCGGCCGGCTGGAGACCTCTGGAGCTTTGACAGTCGCGTTTCACCCTAAAAAGCAAAATGCCTACTTGGATCCAGCATGATTCCCTGGCAGGGGACCCTCAGCGGCTGTGAGATGGAAGAGATCGCAGGTTGGGAGCGAGTCCTGCTGGGAAGAGAGAGAAGTTGGGGCATGTGAGGCTTGATGAGTGAGCTGCCGAGAGGGTCCAGCGGAGCTGAACCCGGCAACGCAAGCGTGGTTTTAGCTGTCATTTTTTATCCCCTGGTTTTAGCCTGGGCGTGGGGGGAGCCGTCTCCCCTCCAGCAAAGCGTTGCCCAGGCCCTTGGCCTCTGTTGGGAACCAAGTTCAGCCTCAATAAAAGAAACTCTCCTGCGCTGGGTCCAGTCAGCAGCCATGAAGAAACTCCAGTTGTCACCTGAGCTGAGCAAGGCGGAGGACTCCTGCCGCTTGCCCGACGGCCCTTGTGGGATGCCGGGCAGACCCAAAGGTGGCTCACTGGCCCCGGACAAGGGGGACAGGGGTCCTGGGCTGGCTGCTGCAGCCCAGCTGCCGAAGAAGCGGAAGCGCTGTGGGGTCTGCGTGCCCTGCTTGAGGAAGGGCAACTGCGGTGCCTGCTACCACTGCCTGAACCGGAGAACCAGCCACCAGGTCTGCAAGATGAGGAAGTGCGAGACGCTCAAGAAGAAGAAGTCGGTGCTTCTCAAGGAGGTAGGGGTCCTGCTGGGAGTACAGGGAGGGCCTGATGGGCATGCATGGTCCAGAATGATACCGCAGGCTCAGGTTTCTTCACAGGTTGCTGTCTCCATGGGTCACTACCCCCTGTGTCAGCTCTCCTTCTCTGGGAGCGGGTGTGCGTGGGTGGAACTCCCCAGCACGGGGTATCTGGAGGTGAAGGGGCACGTGAGGAAATGCCTTAGGATGGGGTGCGACCATCCAGTCCAGTCTGGCCCATTGAACATCCCACTGTCAGCCCCTGATGTGTCACCCGCAGGGCTGGAAGAATGTGGGGGGTTGCGCCTTCTTCTGCCACGGGGGTCATGGCCTGTTTCCTTGGATATCTCAAATGCATTTTAATGCCCCTTGCACGGGGGGTACACTGGCAGCCCTTGTCCCGCTCCCTTAATGTGGCAGCTTTGGGTGCTTTTGGTATCTTTGTTACAGGGGTGTAGGTTGTAGCTGTGTTGGTCTAAGGACATAGTCAGACAAGGTTCATCAGGCGGAAGAAGTTTCTGCAGTTGGTGTGTGCTCTTCCTGGATGGAAGGAATAGTAAAGAAGCCAAAGGCTGGGCTGGGATGCAGACAAGACAGGCAGTCAGTGAAGATGGAAATTGAGGAGTCAGTGGGTGAGAGAGAGGCTGGGTCGGGGTGGGGAAAGAAAAGGGGGATGAATGTAGCAGTTAAATAGTGGAGAGGTACCTGGGGAGTCAGATGTCTGGCAGGTTATAGTGTGTCATCAATCCAATGTCTACATTTAGTCCATGATTTTCAGTATCCAGGAGGTTGACGAAGTGGAGTTCATAGGCTCGTCTCTGGGAAGTGTTTTATAAGTTTCCTTTGAGGATCCGGGCTGAGAGATTGGAGAGAGAGCGGTTGTCTTGTGAGACATGTGCCCCCACCGGTAACTGGGTATTCCTGTCTTTGGTAGATTTCCGGCGTGCGTTCATTCTGGTGCACAGTTGTTGTCTGGTCTCCCCTACATATTTTCCATCAGGGCATTTGGTGCATTGGATGAGATATAGTACACCTGTGGAGGTGCAGCTTTAAGTCTCTTGGTATCTTTGGCCAGCGTGCCTTGTTGTTGTGTGACATGGTTGTTGGCGTACTTTTTGGAGTAGGGTTTGGACTTGTGTGGGGTGGCTTGCACAGGGCTGAGCCTGCTTCAGGCAGGTGGTTTGACTAGATGTGACGTCCAGAGGTTCCTTCCCAGCCCTGCTTTTCAGTGCTTCGTGGAGCGGAGCCCTTTGGGTTGTAGTGGGCATAAATGGGGCCGAGTCCATTCTGTCTGGGTGGGACAGTCAGAGAGACTGTGCCATATTGTAGGGGTAAGTGAAAGAGGGTTGTGGGCTTTGTGCCTCCCCAGTGAGGGGTTTGAAGGGTTGAGTGAGGCTCATGCCCTTCCCACATCACTTTGTGGAGTGTTAGATGGACCTCAGACTCATCTGAATACGGATGATGCCAGCTTCTATGTCAGCATCTTCTCTTTCCCACAGGGTGCTTTGCCTTGGCCTATGTGAAGGGAGCACAGGTTTGCAGAAGGTGTGAAAGCTTCAGCTTCCTGTGACGTGATGGAGCCCTTCTGCAGGACATCAGCAGTGTTCAGAGCACTTTGCTGCACCTGGGGTGAATGCTACTGTGTGCAGTAGTTAGGGGGGAAGCTAGACAGCCTCTGTCAGCCCTGCTGCTTCAGGGCATTTGCTGATTTTGTACTGGGGTCAGAAGGAATTTTTTTTCCCCTCCCTGCTGTAGCATCGTGTTGGATGTCCTTTTGGGGGGTGCAGGAATGCAGGGATTGCCTGTGTGTGTCAGATCTGGGGTCCAGCTTGCTTGCGGGTCATCCCCCCTCCTGAGGGGAAGGTACAAGAAGCCTTGCAGGAGGCATCGGTGTGAGTGAGATTCTGGATGCGATGCCGTTCTGGGGTGTGCACAGATGGTCACAGCGTCCTAAGCCCTAAGGTGCTGTTTGGGGGGAATTCCTGCGTCATCTCTTCTGTGGCAACTGTGTGTGGGTAGCAGGAACTGGAAGGGAAAGGTACTGTAGTTTTGGCTGCCACTTATCCCAGGATGGGAACAGACACATGATGCTATTACTGCAGTATCAGGAAGTTCCCACTCCCGTTAGCTAGGTATATTTAATTAATCTCTCCATCCGCTTGGCACATTTGTATGGCAGATACACAAAGCTGATCCAACTGCTTATCTCCATGGGGAAACCTCCACGTCCAGCTTAATTGCTGCAGAGACATTTGCGTATGGAGGTTATGACCTTGCGGGGTGAGGGGCGAGGCATTGAGGAAGTGAAGCGTGCCCTTAACACGACGGTTCTGTTCACAAGCCTGGGATGATAAAGGACAAAGCAGTGACCCGTCTCTCCCGATCTAGTGTGCTCCAAATGGCATGGGCTCCCTTTAGAAATATCCCCTCAGGGCCAAGAACATGGAAGGTCTGGGAGCCAACGCAGTGTTGCGATGCATCCGAATCCTCACTGGTTATCTGGACACTGTGAAACAGGTTTCTGCTTGTTTTGGGGCTTATTTTAGGGAGGAAGCATATTCCCTAAACCCCAATTTATTTCTGGCTGTGGTAGGATCAGGACCTCCTCAGGTAGCTCTTGTCCCCTGCCTCCCCCCATCAGAATTAATCAGGATGTAAGGAGTGAGTGTGCAGACACCGGGGGGAAGGTGGATGAGTGTGAGCACAGGAGTGGGTAGTGATGCACGGCAAACTGCACATGCGTCTTGGCAGTGGCAAACCACTTACAAGAAATCTGGCAGGGGGTGTTAACTGCACTCCCCGGGGAGATGTTTCCTAGCCTCCTGGCAGCTGCTTTACATACTTAATAGTCCTGTGTGTCACGGTGGTTCATAGACTTTTCATAGCAGGGACCACAACTTAATATCCATATGGTCCTGCGGGGACTTTCCTTTCCAATTTGCTAACACCCCGACTCCAGCTGCCTTCCCATCCGCTGTCGAATATCTCTGTGGTGTCTGAAATCCTTAGATAGGAAAGTAGCGTGGTGGGTGGCAGAGTGTGAACATCCTCAGGGCTGCTCTTGGTGCAGTTTAGCATCTGCAGTC
>NW_017729020.1:5111991-5123479 GCF_001723915.1 Gavialis gangeticus | reverse complement strand
CTTAATAGTCCTGTGTGTCACGGTGGTTCATAGACTTTTCATAGCAGGGACCACAACTTAATATCCATATGGTCCTGCGGGGACTTTCCTTTCCAATTTGCTAACACCCCGACTCCAGCTGCCTTCCCATCCGCTGTCGAATATCTCTGTGGTGTCTGAAATCCTTAGATAGGAAAGTAGCGTGGTGGGTGGCAGAGTGTGAACATCCTCAGGGCTGCTCTTGGTGCAGTTTAGCATCTGCAATCGAAATGTAGGGTTAGCCCCATGCAACAGTTTTCAAATCCCCTTTGGAAGCCGCTGACATGGCATTATCCATGACTTCCCACGGAGATCAGTACTGGCTAGGTGTATTGTCACACTGTCCTGTGTAGGTAGGACTTGCTGGAGTTGGAAGCAGGCATTTTTAAAATGTTTATATTTATTTTTATTTTATTTATGCGCTATTTATACTGCTCTTACCAACAAAGGCTCAGGGTGGTTTGCAATAAGATGTCACTTAAAATAACTTACGAAACAGGAGAGCAAGAAGAGAACAAAACAACTTGAAGGGGACCTAGAATGACACCATAAACCAGAGACCCCCTAAACGATATCTCAGCCTAGCTTTGTTTGCTGCACCAGTAGGAAAGGCTTGACAGCACTTCCCAGGCTGTGAACAGCCAAGCCACCCTCCCACCATGAGCCCAACAAGTGCTAGGAAAAGGAGTCAGGTTGCTGGTGTGAGTGCCTCTGTGCTACAGGCTTCTGCTGCTCCAGTGATGTTCGTTGTGAATTGTGCTTCTTTGTACCATAGGGTGAACGTACATAAGAACTGCCGGTGTCATACGGTGACGGAGAGTGGATGCCAAAAGGGAGAGTGAACCGGGTCTGACCAGGGCTTTTCCCCCAGTTTCTCTCTCACTTGTAGTCTCCAGCATTTAAGGTCTAGGATATTCTGATTCAGAGGCCGTGTCCCTCACTGCCACGCTCAGTAGCTGTTGATGCCCTTTTCCTCCCAGAACACGCCCCATCGCTTTGTGGATCTGGCTAAGCTGTCAGCTTCCGCTGCATCTGGTGGCAGCAGATCCTATCCCTGAATGGATGAAAAAGACCTGCCTTGTGCTTGTTTGAAACTTTCTACCTACTAATTTCATTTCATGACCCCCTAGTTTTTGTACTGTGGGATAGAGCAAATAATACACCCCTACTGACTTTAATTTGGTACATGGACTCTCTCTTGACTTTTTCTTATCATGTCCCCCTTCAAGTGCCTTTTTTTTAGCCTTAGCATTGGGTGAGTTGGTTTGAAATTTGGCAGCTTCTAGTCAAGAAGTAGCGCTGGGACAATTCCAGCTGAAAGACCTTTCCTTGATGCAGAGCAAGGATGGGACTGACAACATCCAGCTTGTGTCTACTACTACCCATTCCTGCGCAGAACTCAGTGTAGGGGAATGGAGAAGCAGGCTTTGTTCAGTAGGAAAGATACTATCTGTATAGCATCTCTGAGCATGAGCTGGGAACAAGTTTCAGCATTATATAGGACAAGGATCGCAGCACTTCTTTATCTTTTGTCTGCAATTTCTGGTTTTACCGGCCAGGGTGGTTGTTACCTCCCAGTTAAAAGGGTTGCATGTATCGTTCTTAAAGATACAGAGGGGGCATGAAGTCAAGACAAATGCTTTTCCTTTTTGCAGTGTGCAGATGTGAAACCCTTTTTATTCTCTGCACACTGCTGTCTGCCACTCAAGCTGTGAGTTTGCTGTGTTGCTCTTCGGTGCATTCGAGGCAGATGTACCAAGGCTTGATTTAAAAGTTTTTGCATATGTATAATGCTGTGCTTTAGCAAATGTGATTGTTTTCTTCTAGCCAACATCATTGCACTGGCATAACTGCTAATGCAGATGCATTTACAGTGGCATCACAGTGTATGGCAGCAGAGTTTATTCCTCTGCCTGGCCAGGAATAAGCTGTTCCCAGATAGGTCCATTCATACCAGCATAACTACTCCTGCACTGAAAGAGTGGAATCACTATAGACCAGTATAATTATAGCATGAAAACTCGTGTGTCTAGACAAGGCCTTAAATTTGGATTCAAGGACTAGATTTGTGGCTTTGTGCGATTAGCTTGCATGTGAGAAGCGCTGCTGTTTGCATACAGTGATTTTTTTTCAGGGCTGTGGCCAAAGGGAAGGGCACTCAAAGGGTGCCTGATGTTTGGGATGTGCCGTGCAATGACTCTACAAAATATTGGACCCTGTCCTAGTCTCTCAGGCTGCCTGATGCCTTCTCTTCCTCTGGCCCCCTCCTCCCACTTATCTTGCATCTGAGACCTTGTTATTATGTGCTATCATGTGACGTGGCAATGAAGCGGGGTGGTGGGGGAGTTGTTTCTTTAGATCACATCTCCAGACTTCCAGTTGGAAGCACTAAGAAAGGATTTGGGAGGATGCCATCAAATGTTCTCCGCATGGCCTCTTAAAAGGGGAGGAAGTGTGACAATACAGTAAGCCACAGGGCATCGTTTGGTATGATCCTAACCTCCCCATCATATTGGACTGAATCTTGCAAGGGAAGGGTGTTCAGCTATTGCTGCTTCATGTTCATCATCCAGGTGGTCAAGCCCTGTTGCTCCTGAAGAAGTCTTCCTTCTCCCAATCCTCATGCTTCAGGGCACCCTTACTCTCAGGGGTCTGGAGGAACTTTTCCACAAGTCAGCCCATACCAGCCCACTCCAGGTTTCCAGGGACCTTGTTCTGAAGCAGCCGATGCTGGCTATTGCCTGTTCTGGGCTGTACCGTAGCTTTGATCCTGTGTGTTGGTTCCTGTGTTCTTGCTGTCAGCCTGATTCGGCAGCCTTGGCTCATGCAAGCTGTTTTATTGAGAAGTTGCCAGGTTTGTTTGCAATGGGGCTGGTCGACAGGATTGGAAGGAGGAGGTCTTCTCTGAGCAGGCCAAGGTCCTGGAGACCAGACTTTGCAACTGAACCTTCTTGGGTCTGGATTCCTAAGAGCTCCTAGGGTGGTTTCAGCCCCAAAGGGTTGCTTTGCTCTGCTTTATTTTGAAATGCAAGCACCTCTATTTTGAACTCTAGGTCCCTGGCTACTCGAGGGGCCTGGGATGGCCAGTGGATCTTTTGGGGTATCTGGAGAGAGGAGAGATTTTATTGTTCTCATGGCTTACCTTGATCCCCAAATCTCTCCTAGCAAATCGCTCACTTACTCTCACTCCTTTCACATCCTTCTTTTGCTCCAGCAGAAGACAAGTGCCTTCTCAGTGCACTGCTGCTGCACTCATAGCTCCTGTGTCTCCTGCCTGGCAGCTGTGTGAAACTAAACTGTCTGGGTTACTTTGCTTGTACTGCTGCTGCGAGAGGGTTCAGGTGGCACCAGGCTGGTAGGAAACCTGTTGCTCTCAGAGAAAGCAGTGCAGTGCCGGCTCCCAGAGGAATCCCCTGGCTGTTCTGCAGCAGACTTAACTCCTGGGGCATGTGCACGGCAGGGGTGTTCCCTACACGAACTGATCTGAAATGATGAATGAAATAGAAAGGCAAGTGATTTCGGATGGGGGTAGGCGAGCGGTGGTTATGGAGTCCTGTGGCTTTGTGAGTGCTGCAGCCTTGATTCACTCAGGGGAGATGCTAGGGTCCGTGTTGTACGTGAGGCCCAAGGCTCGGCTCTTCTCGTCCCGAGAGCTGTGGTTGAAACTTTCAGAAGTGATGAGGGTTTCTTTCCCTGGCGTGCCCAACTTAGCACTTCTTAAAGGGGCCTGAGGTGATTTCCATCAGCTGCTCTCTGAACGCAGGAGCTCTTCAGCTGCGGCTGATGAAGGCATCTAAAACCATCCTCGCAAATCGTCCCCCATGAATCCACCAGGCCTTGGAGTCTGACTCTGGAGACTTGACTACAGAAACCACGTCACCCCTTGTTGGACTTCCCGGCAGCTTGACCCGAGTCGCAGTGACGTTCTGCTTTCTTCCTTTGCTGTGGGATCCCACTCGTGAAAGCCCCCGTGGCCCACAGCACTCCCCCACCCAGCCCTGTCCCCTTGCTGCTGTTTGTGCCACTGCACATCTCCTTGCTTTGCCCCTTCTCTGCTTTCCCCTCCCATTGCTGGCATGTCGAATTGACCAGCCTGGCCTAGAGCAGCAGCTGTGCTGTGATACCTGTTGCAGGAGAGCTTCCTGTGTGGCCCCTCTCTTCCAAAGCAAGTCGCCTGATTTCGCATTCATCCCTTTGCATTAGAAAAGGAGCAATTGGTGGTGAATAAAAGCTCCCGTTTGCCTTGGGATTGAGGGCCTGTGCAGGTGAGTTATAGGACAAGGAGCGAGGCAATGCTCTTCCTGGACCATAAGGGCCCTTGTGTGCAGAAACCCCCTTACGAGGTGCTGAGGGTTGTCCCCTCCACTGGGTTTAGCCCCCTGTGCCCGTCACAGGCTGCACATGTGAGATGAGCAGGGCTGGGGGCTTGCACAGCCGGAGGGGAGCAGGGACAAGCTAGCTGCTGGCCGCTCATGTTTGTGGAAGCAGGCAGGGAGGCCTCTCCTAGTGCTGGTGGGAGCCCTGCGTGTCACGGGGAGGGCCTGCTGTTTTCTAGCTAGTAGCCCCACACCCGCCACGTGCCTTCGAGTGACAGGCGACTTCCTGTCAGTTAATGACTAATTTTCCAGTTTCTGTCGGTGAAGGCAGGCAGTCCGCCGGGGTGGAAGAGCCGGCTGCTATGCCAGTCACACTGAGATGGGGAAAGGGCAACTTCTTGTTTTTGTCAGGGCCACCACTTATTGCCTCATTCCACTTTAAAGCATCCAGCCAGGCCTGCCTCCTTCTTTCCAGCTGAGGGTGAGGAGGAGACCTTGGTTCAGCCACTGGCACTGAACCCCGGTGTCCCTGGCTCCCGTCGGGGGTCCGGTGAGTTGGGGCACCCTGCGTGGAGGGGCATGCCTTCACATTCAGAGGTAATCCCCTGCTGGGACTTGGATCCAAAGGCAGGAGTCTGGGGCGGGGGAGGAATCCTGCTCTTTCATCTCCTTCCCCTTCTCTGTCTGCAGTCATGGGCCTGGATGTCTTTTACCTTGGGGGTTCATGTGTCATGTCTTGACTCCAACAGTGGGCATGTGGTGCTGAAACGAGTCTTGTGGGCAGGCTCTGGCTATTGAAAGCAGTACAGGCTGCCCGTGGTAAGGAGCTCCAGCTTCACAGACCCTTGCAAGGGTGCTAGGGTTTGCGTGGTGGCTCAGGGGCTGGGTAGGCAGGTGCCGGGAGCCAGTCGCCTGCTCCAGGTGGCTGTTTTGCATGTGCTCAGACCATTTCCATGACTCTCCATCTTAAGAGGATGCCCCCTGGGGAAGGGGGTGGTGGAATTACGGCAAATCCCGTAGCCTAGAAGCAATTGTTGAGCCACTGGGAGAGGAATGCTCTCCCTTCCCCCACTCGCCGGGCAGGTGGGGGAAGGGCAGAGGTCCACGTGGAACAGATGCAGATTGGGGATTTATGCTTCCCTGGGGCCCTGCTGCTGGGTTCCTCTCCCCTCCCCACACAGACCCCAGGGGAAGCTGAGCGTCCTGCTCCCTGCCTCAGCTGTGTGGTAGCATCTGCCAGCGGGCTCTGGTTCTCCGCGGGGTGGGCAGGCTCTGATCCAAGAGGCTCCTTCCCTCTCCTTGTGGCTTCTGGATTTGGTCCTGGCTCAGCCTAACCCTAATCCTCTGCCCCACGTCCCAGCGTCATAGGGAGAAAGCACTGTGGCACTCTTCCTATGCTGCTTTTAAATCAGGATCCTCAGAGACCTGCTCCCTGCCCTCTTGGCCTGAACGCGTCCCACCTTGTCTAGTCTCTGAAGCTAAACTACCTGGGGCCTGGCTGGTACTTGGAGTTGCTCCCTGGGAATCACAGGTGCTGGAGACAGCCCTGAACCACTTGTAGGTGAAGGGAGTGACGTGTGAGTGAGAGATGCAAAGCAAGAACCAGGCGGAAAGACCTGGGAGCTGTGAGCCCCCAAATCTGTTTCCAGAACCGTGGGGCCCTTGAGCACGTCACAGCTCCTTTGCTGCTTCCGTGTCTCGGTCCCCTTGTCCGCTCTGGTAGTAGGCGATGGTCTCTGTCTTGGAAAGCTGGCAGTGTGTGGCTGCAGTGCTGGGCACCGGGCATGGCAGGTACTACGCTCAGACTGTGATGGGCAGCATTGGGGATTGCCACTTCCCTGCTTTTGGTTTATAACCCTTGGATTTATTGGCTGAGGGAGGCTTGGAGAGGCACTAGAGTCTGATTGACCTAGGGCCCAGGTCCTGGTCCCTCACAGGCACCAGGATGAATCTGGACTTGTTTGATAAGCTGCATGGAGTGACTCCAGATGGATGCTGGAGCAGCTGAGAGCAGGGCCGGTCCTATGCTCCCTATCCAAGGGCCCAGCTCTGATCACCAGTTGTCTGAGCACCCCGAGGAGCAGAGCCAGCTTCTCTCCTGGGTCGGTCAGTGTCTCTGGGACTGTGCACACCTCTCTGGGCTGCATTATCCTGGCACGGCGGGTGTTGGGTTACTTGCTGGAGGCCCAGGAGGGAGGGTGGCTCATGCCCTCTTAGGCACCCAGTCTCCCGCCCTGTTGCCTGAGGTTTTGGACTTGGAAGAGTCTTGGAGTACAGGGCCTGGCCAAGCCACAAACATGCTGGGGGCCTCACCTTACAGCTTCCAGCTAATCCTCGGTTCCCCAGCTTGCTTCTCTGTAGACACAGGCCGTGGGGCCGGCTAGAGGAGTGTCCTGGCTGGGCATGCCTGGCTGTCTTGAAGGGGCTCAGATCCAAGCTGTGAGCATCTCAGTGACACCAGCCACGGGGCTGAAACTGGGTCTGTTGAGGGTACTGGGGTGGGTCTCTGGGCATGCTGGGCACCTTAGTGCCTCTGCAAGTCTGGTCTCTTCACCAAGGCTTGGAAAAACTTCTTTCTTGTTATAGCAGTGAGGCGGTGGAATAGTTGCCTGGGGTGGCCTGGACTCTTTAGCACCGAGGGTTCAAGAAGAGTTTGGACAGTGGCTGGTAGGGGATAATCTAGGCATAGCGGTGCCTGTGCTCTGCTAGGGGAATTTCCCAGGTTGCTGGGCTTTGCTGGCAGACCCATGGGGCTGGGAGGGAATCCTGCTCCACCTCCCACTCTCTGCTACGTGTGTCAGGGTTGTTTTTTTTTAAACTTTTCTCAGCAGCATCGGGTGTTGGCTGCAGCCCATGCTGGGGATTGTGACTGTGCTGGACCAGTGCTCCTTCTGGGACCTGAAGCTGGAGGTACCGGCTAGAGGGTCTTGCCCCTCTGCTCAGGGTCAGACCAATTGCTTTATTTTGGGGTCAGGAAGGAATTTTCCCCCCAGTCAGACTGGTACAGGCTGGGGGGCTCTGTAGCAGGGGCACAGTCTCTGCTTGGGATCTCTTGACCATCTGTTAGAAACCTTTTACAGCAGCAGGACATTAGTTGCTGCGGTCCCCCTGTTTTCCCTGTGGCAGGGCTGGGGGAGATGTCTGGTGTTGTGTCAGCATTGCCAGTAGGTTTACTAAGAAGTTGGCAGTGGATTTGTGTAGGATGGTTTAGATAGGACTGATGCTGCCTCAGGCATGGGCTTGTACTAGATGTAATGTCTGGAGGTCTCTTCCAGCCTCACTTTTCTGTGATTTCTGTGATCTTCTGTTCCAGGGCCCCACACTGAAAGCCCAAAGGCTCAGCTCTACTTCCTCCCCACCCTGCTACTGACTGCCTGTGCAGACTTGGGCAAAACCCTTTGCTCCCTGGGGAACTCCATTTGCCGGAGCGGGGCGGTGGGACTGCTTCCACGGCTCCTCTGTGCGTGGAGACTCTCTCTGGAACGAGAAGGACCCGTTCCAGTTAAGCCGCGTTCGTTTTGTGCACAGGACAAGCCAGGGCGGGAAGCAGGCGCCTGTGTCAGACCTAGGGGTAATTTGGGATCAGCCTCAAAGCTCCTTCAGGAACCTGGGATGGAAGGTGTCCTAAGGGGGAATAATTTGGCTCTCGAACATGACAGGTGTTGGTTTCTCAATAGCCCTGATGTAGGTAGAGAAAGGATGGGGACTGCAGGGCTCAGGAGGACGGAGTTACTCTTCCAGCAACCTGCATAGGGTTGGTTTTTAACCTCCCTCTCGGGCATTTGAGTTGTTTGGTGTGGGACCATGTAAGCCCATGTGTCTGGCTGGAGCAGACTGGGAGAAGGGTGAATGGGGACAGGCCAGGGCTTCTCTGTGGGTCCTGCAGCAAAAGCAGGACACTGGGAGCTGTTCTCCAGGGACCCGGGAGATGTGCTACAGCCCTGGGCTTTGCGGGATAGGCTGGGTCTGGAGTGAGCACAGCTTTGATCCCCCGGCTTCCTCCGCCTGCAGGGGTGAGTGCACCTGCGCTGCTGTGTCCTGTCTGGCTCCGTGAGTCCTCTGGGTCCCTTCTTCAGCTGCCTGTAAGGCTTTTCTGACCCCCAGTGCTAGCCACTCTCAGTGGAGACCAGGGGACAGTTTTGGGGCTCGTTGTGGGCAGGTCCCTGTTTCAGCTGTGCTGAAACCTCAGGGTATGGCTGGGGGGTGGGGGAAATCCTGTAACTTCAGGCCAGCATCCACAGCATTGTTCCCCTCCTCACTTCTGCTTCTGGCAGTCAGGAAGGGGAGGGCTGGGGCGTGAGTGGAGAAAAGCAGCCTCACCCATTTGCCAAGGCTTGGCAAACTTCGAAGCCACTCAGCAACTCCCCACCCTCTGTGGGGAAAATGTGAGTCTCTGCTGCTGCCTGCAGTTTGTGACCACCCCTCTCCCTGGCAGAGGGGTGACGGGCCAGGTGCGCGTGGGCAGCACCTGCCCCTGGACAGATGGGCTGTGCAGGAGCCCACTCTTCCTGCTGCCAGCGCCAGGCTTAGACAGGAGACCCCTTGGTGAGGCTGCCAGTGAATCTCAGAGGTAGTCGGGGGCGGCTGTGGGCGCAGGGGCAGAGCATGGCTGGCAGAGCCCCCACGGCTCTGCACATGGTGGCACCAGTTGGGGCCCTGCCTGGGCTGGGACACAGCTCGTTAGCCTCGGACAGGCCTGTTATTTCCTCCAGGCTGCCATCCCCTTTGCCTGCTTCTCTCTCTGCTTCAGGGCCCATCACAGGCACCAGGCTTCTTCCTGCATTTCTTCTCTTTGCCAACTCTCAGCTCAGGCCCCTTTGAGCCTTTCCAATTCCCCCAGGCCATCCATTCCCAGAGAATTTGGTGTCTGCAGTCAAGTCCTTCTCCTCCACCCTGCAGCTGGAAGCTGGTGTCCGTCCTTCTTCCGAAGAGGGCATGTGAGCCCCACTGCGGAAGCTCATTGTCACCTCCACCTCTCAGGTACTCCATGTCGTTCTTAAAAACCCCTGGATGCTCTTCCTTTGCTGGTGGAAAGCGGCTGATTCCAGGCTGGGACGGGGCTGCCTGTTAGCGCTGCACACAACTTGGTTGAGAGATCGCTCCCTTTTTCCTCCCTTTTCCTTCTGCTTTTGCAGTCCTTCTTCTTGGAGCCAACTGGCAGGGGTGGAAGGTGGGAGAGAGGCCGCTGCTCCCACTGGAAAACGCGGGGCAGGGGTCTTGATAAGTGGGATGTGGAATCCACCACGATCCCAGCGGGTGACTGCGGAGGGAGCTGCAGATGGCACTTAGCACTTTGCAAACCTAATGCCTGCAGTCCTTCAAGGCAGCTGATGGGTTGAGAAATGTGATCCTCATTTTGCAGGCAGTGCAATGATTGCCACCCAGGTAGGTGGTCTGGCCCTGGAGATAACTTCCAATACACCTCTGTGGAAACCTATGAGCTTTGAAGGACATGGGGGAAGGGGTTGTGATTTGGGACTGAGGTCTGCGTAAAGACAGCACCCGCCTCAGCAGCCCTCCCATCCTTGTTGATGTGTCCAGCTATGTCCTGACCCAGGAGAAAAGGACTGAATTGCTAAGAGGCTAATGCCAGGCCTGCCTTTGGTGAGCTTCATCAGCAGGGCAGCCAGAGGCTGAGCTGTAGCAGTGATGTCCTGGCAGGGGCATCGTGGCTGCTAGTGGGCACACGGCAGTTTGGTCACCCTGTCCTGCCCTTACAGCCTTGCCTCAGGCAGCGTGTTGCCTGCACCTCTCCCCGGAGCCACAAGCGTGATTTACCGAGCTCCAGAAAGGCTGGTGTCAGGGAGGACATGACCAGTCCACCTCACACCTCTTTCTCTGGGCATAGACAGGCTGTGGGTGTGTGGGGGGTGGTGGGGTGAGAACTAGGGTTCAGCTTATATGAAGCTAATTTTCCCTTAAACCCTGTCTTGGTTTGGAAGGAGGGAGAAATTTGGCAATGCAGAAATGACTGTGGCTTCTTGGCTGCGTGAAGGTGGGGGAAAGGCTTTGGGGCTGGCACAGAATCCGTCCGTGGTCCCAGAGGCTTTCAGTCTTTTCAAGGGTTAAAGCTTCCTGGCCCCGTGGGGAGGTCTGCCCTGCTTCTCCCCACTCCACCAGCTTTACCAGCCCCGCTAACAAACTTGGAGGCACTTTCTCAGCTGCTTTTGTCTGCAGGCTCTGGCATCTGTCCGTCCCTGTCCGTGACTCCTGTTGGTTTGAGTCTGTGGGCCTAATTATCCTGTTGCCAGCCCGCTCTGTGTTCAGGCTTCCTGATCTGTATAGACATGCATATGAGGCTGCCGTAACCCTTCACATCCTGCTTACCTCCGGGGACTGGATCACCTCAAAGACCTGCCTTGTGTAGGGCCCAATCCTGCCCTTCCAGAGGGTGCATCTGTATGCCCTTGAGCAGGTCTGGCTCCCCAGTGCCAACCCCCAAAATAAAGGGGTGAGGCTGCTTTGGGGGCATTCTTGGACCTTGGTCTCTGGCCTGTGTGCGAGCTGTCAGGAGGGGGTCCCTTGGTGTGCTTCTCCCTGACAGTGCTAGGTTTGGCATGTGGCAGCAAGTGGACTTGCCAGACTTTGTCTCTCGGGACACACTGTGCATCTCCCTGGGCACTCCAGTCCTGCTATGCCAGTGTCCCTTGATTCAGTTCCATGGTGCCTGGAGCGTGGCAGGGCCCGGCTCATTTCAGGGCCCCGTGGTGCTTGGTGTCGCACAAACTCACGAGAAGCAACAGTTCCTGCTGCAAGGAGCTTGCAGGTGGTGATGGGAAGGAGGATTTGTCAGACTGGGGACGCAGACACCCATGCAAACCCTGGCGCAGAAAGACCCACTCCTGCCAGTGTTATAGCCCTGCACCTGGTTTGGTTCCTGATGCCAAAGGGGCAGGGAGGGAGATGCTGTCTGTGCAGAGCGGCAGCACTTCCCCACGTGGGTGCTTGACAGAGAACCAGACCCTTTGAGCAGCTGAGTTAAACGCTATTCCACGTGTCAGGGACTCGGCCCCTAGCAGTCAGCGTCTCCTCCCAAAGAGACTTTGCATCCACATGGTATCCAGTGCATCTGAGTGTGGATGCCTGGACAGGGGCAACTGGTAGACTGATCCTAGCCCTGCTGCCTGCCTTGGTTCATTTGCATAAGTAATCAG
>NW_017729020.1:5106177-5106991 GCF_001723915.1 Gavialis gangeticus | reverse complement strand
GATCCTAGCCCTGCTGCCTGCCTTGGTTCATTTGCATAAGTAATCGGCATCTCATTAGCTGCTCATTAGTGACGGGCCTGTAGCAGAAACCACACTTGACCTTGGGGAATTTCTACCTGCCAGTCATAGTGGTTTGGGGTGGGAGACACTGACCCCGACCTGAGAATGACAACTCAAAAAGCAACTCTTCTGGAAACCCGAAGTGCTGTGCTCAGCCCGTTGAGGTGCTGGTAAAGCAGGAAGGCAAGCGAGAGGTTAATCCTCTCCACTGCTGCTGAAAACCTCCCTTGTGCTGGATTGGATTTGGCCCCCCGAATCTTATTTGTTCTCCTTTCTTTGCTGCCGCGCAAGCATTCGCCCAGTTTTGTCTCTCCTCACTCGTAAATCCTTCCCTTGGAATGCCAGATTGCTCCTTCGACTAGACTGTCCGTGAGAGAAATATATTTCTTCCTATTAACCAGGGGCGATTATGGGCGGCCTGGACCCCTCTGTACTCTGTGTGCGTCTTGGCCGCTTTAAAGCCCTAAGCTGTTTTTGGAGCGAGAGTGTGAGAAAAGATTTGTCTTTTTGGGAAAAAAAGAGCATCAAGTGTATCAAAGAGTTAGGGAGTGCAGGGGGAGAGGTGGGCAGTTTTCTATGTGTGAGGCCCGCACAACCCTTGGCAATGGTGCTATAAAGGGGTTCATATGATTGCCAAACGGATTTTGACTTCAGTGCCCTGGGAATTTTTGGGGGTGCTCCAGTGGAGACACTTTTTAAAGGGGTCCTTTTAATTGGGTAGGGAGCCTTATAGTGATTCTCATCTCGGGAAGCC
>NW_017729020.1:5089734-5101177 GCF_001723915.1 Gavialis gangeticus | reverse complement strand
GTGCCCCAAGTGCCTGTGCTGGGTTGAGTACCCGTAGGACTTTAGGCCTGCGTTTCCCCGAGGACACAGGGCCGAGAGAGAGTCCCTTCCTGGGGTGGTGGCAGCTACGGTACCCCCAGGCTAGCAAGGGTGCTCCAGGAAGGGGGTCAGCCAGACATAAGGCACCTCTAGGGAGGCACAATATATTAGCGCTGTCAGGTGAGCAGACACCTACATGTGATTCATAAGATAAACCCAAAGATTTCACGTAGGATCCAGATTGTCCGTTCTGTCCTGTTGCAGGCTTGCTGAGTTTTTTGCAACTGGCTCTACAATTTTTCCGTAGTCAAACAAGAGTGAAAGTGAAGAACTGGCATTTTCTTGGCAGGGGGGCAGAGTCTTAAAAGGTTGAGAACTGCGGGTCTCTAAGGGGTCTGATTTCTGGGCCCTCCTAATCACCAGTCCGCTGTTCTGGAAATGTATGTAAAGCATCAGTCTCTTCTGCCGAGCGGCCTCTTAGCTCCTGATTCCCCTCCCCTCCTTCTCCGGCCTGTGCCACAGCCCCTCCGGCTGCCAAGAGCAGGTGTCTTGTCACTTGTGTACCAGCTTTTCCCTGGCTGCTTCTGCTGGGGGATGGAGCTGGAGTCTCTTTGAGTGGCAGTGCAGGGACTCAGCCGCTCAAGTCCACTGGGGTCCTCCTTACAAGTGACAGTCCATGTGGGAGAAGCACTGGTGCCATCTTCACACGGGGGAGGAAGTACCTCAATTGCTTGGGCACTTCCAAGCAGTTGACTCCCTTCCTCGAGTCTGTAAGCCCAGTGGAGTGTGCAGAGCTGCTGGGTGGGTAGAGAATGTTCTTTGGACAGGGACTTTCCTGTTCACGGGCCTCACCCTCCCTTGTCGGGTACAGATTGCTGTTCGGTCAGAAAGGGGCAGTATCCTCCACCCACACAGTATTGAGGGACCAAGCACAGAGATCTTGTTAGTGGCATTTGCAGCCTGCCAGGTCATTCAGAAATAGCCCTGTGGGAGCCTGGGGGTACCCCAGAGAACATTGCCCTGTTTATCCAGCTACATCATACACCTGCATTGTCTGCCCTCGGATTGCCTCTTGGAAGAGCTGTTCCAGATCTTTGCTCCTTTTGATGGTTAGAAACCATTGTTGAATTTCCAGCCTGAATTTATTTAAACGTTAAATAGGGCCTCTCCCTCCGCCTCATGTGTTTATCCCTCCACAGTCTTTGTCTTGCTAGGTTAAAACAGTCCAGTGTGATGTGCTTCCTGTCCAGTTTCCCAGTCATCTTCAGAGCCCTTCCATGCACTTGTTTCATTGTAAATTCATTGTCGTTGACCCCAGACGATCAGACAGATACGCAGCGACCTAGCAGAGGCCTTGCTGGTATTTTAGATCAGGGACGGCCAACTTGTGACACATGTAACATACAGAAGATCATGGTGCAGGCATAGTGGCAGATAGGGCAGGGAGCAGAAAGCCAAGCAGCAGATCAGACAGAGAGCACAGGGCAGGGAGCAGAAAACAGAGCAGCCGATTGGGCAAGGGAAGGGCATGAGAGTGGGGCTAAGCTGTGGTATGCCTGCCAAAAATGGTGGCCCCTGCTGCCTTAGATACTGGCATTCATACTTGCCCATCTCTCCAGGGATGGCATTTGTCTTTTCATGGCTCCATTGCACGGGTGGCTCATGGTTGTTCTCTGACTGACCAGAATACCAAAGAGACACCCAGGTTACAGGAACAGGCTTGCTGCAAAGAAAGTAGGCAGGTGGCTTCAGTGAGGGGCAGATCCAGGTTGCACCCCCATTTCGTCCCTGCTCCACCCAAATTAGAAAACCAATTGCCTGGCAGTGGCATTTCTATCCAGGCAGCAGCGAGGGAGTCACTTGACTTGCTGGCTCATTGTAACGTATCTGATTCCTTCTAAACTCTTCATTCTGTGGTTGTTGATGGCCTTCTCTCCTTTTTGATGGTATTCGTGTTTCCTTAATCAAGCTATTCTGTCTTCTGCCATTCTGCTGTCTCGTAGTACCTCCTGCTAATGCAGCTCCCATTTCACAGCCCTGCAGTCTGTTTTTAACTCTAACAAAAAACATTAACTTAGGTGTGGAAATAACTTTCAGTGAGGTATCAGATGTACTGCCAAGATGCTCAAGGAGGCTTGATTTGTTTTGTGGATCTGAAAGAGCCGTACGTTTAATTCTAACGGCCACAGGACTGAAGAAACCACATGGTTTGATTATGTTTGCCTAGTTTGTTGTTTTTAATACAAAAAGTATGATATAGCACAGTATGTTCCAGCACAGTGATATTTGTTATTACTTTGATCTTAAACTGAATATTATAGCTGTAGGCCCCTTGCATGGTAGTAAAGCTTCTAGTTTCTTTTTACTTGGAGAAAAGTGCGTATTGTGTTATATGTGACAATGCACCACACCACTTGCTCCTCACTTGTCAAAATCCTAGATCCACCCATGGCCTCTAGTATCAAGTACTAATATTGGTCATGAAGCATTCTGTCAGGTGGAGGCTTCTTTTGACAGTGGTACCTTTGCTGTGAGGTGGAGTTGGTCTTGCTGTCCCTGTTACAGATGGGGAAATTGAGGGGTGGAGAGGGGAGGTGACCAGGACAGGGCTGATAGTGGGTAGTGCAGCTCTTCTAAACTCTCTACCCTTTTGGTTTAGCTCCAAGACCACCCATATCAACCTTGGTGACAAGGTTGGAAGGTGACCACGTGACAAATCCAACCCCCGCAGAACCAGCTGCCTAGTAGATGCTTCTGGGGCCATCAGTAATTCTTTAGCTGTGATATTCGTTCTGAATCTCTCAGCAGAAATCTTGTCAACAGCATCGCCCCCCTCCCTCGCCTGCTTGGACACAGCTCCACCATGGCTGCTTCTGGCCCCCTGGGACTCAGTCAGCCTGCTGTCAGGGGTCTGGTTGGCTGTGTGGTTTCCAGGGCACATTCCCGGAACATGAGTGGAGCCCTTCCTTGTGTTCCCGATCCCAGTGTTGTGAACCCGTAAGTGAATCTGGCACGCTGTTGGCCAGCTGAGCATGCCAGAGATTACTGATAGCCTCGTTTAGAGCATTAATACCATGTTACTACATTTGTCTTCCATCCTGGGAGCCATGTGAAGCTGTTTTTCTTCAGGCTTCTGTTTCTGTTTCAAGGTGTTCAAACAAAAAGGGAGGTGGGGACACCCCTGAATCTGCTTCTTGCCAGCATTTGGGCTATTGCGGCAGCCCTGAGCACTTTGTGTAAAGCTGGCTCTAGTATCTCAGTAGCTGAGACTGATGCATCGGAGACATCTCTGCTAGAGAGAGGCACTGGGTCTGTCTAGCTTTCTATGTCTGCTCCAAAATGCCAGGGAGTGAGCTGGACGCAGTGCCAGGGCTTCAGGTTGATGTGTGAGGGTAGTTTAGCATTCTTTGGGGTCCCTGCTCTGCTACTGATTCTCTGTGCGGTCTTGGCCAAGTCCCTTAGCATGGCTGTGCCTCCTTTCATCTTGGCCATATCATGGAGATACCAGCAGTGCCTGTCTGATGGGGTGTGATGAAGGATGCATGCAGGTGGGAAGGTGCTGCAGTCACAAGGGTTGTAAAGACTGCACAGAGAGGTAGATCTATGCCTGGCCCTCCCAGGGACCTCTGTAGAGTAGTGAGCAGCAAGTGTTTTCTATGCTGGGCTGGGAGCCGCTGCAAAACTCTCCTGTGATGCAGCTGAGCTGCCCTAGCCCACTGCTGGGATGGTACCCCTCATCCCATTATGCTGCGCAGATGGAGGACTTGTTTGTGCCCAGCCAAGCCTCTTTCCCTAATGTCCAGTGCTTGTGGGATCAGGGCTTCTTGGTTCTCTGCTGCTGTGTCCTGCTGTGACCCGAGATCCATCCATTCCTTTCCTGTCTTTGGTGGTCTTTGCTGTACGTGCTCCCTCTTCCTTTGCAGAGGAGACCTGCCCCTCCATGCCTACCCCCTCACCCAGATGCCACCTTCTTGGTTTGTCAATGACGTCCCCAGCTAATGGCAAAGGATGCTGTGGCGGGGAAGACGAGCACTGTTACCATGCCTACAACGGGGAGATCTCAAAACTAGGCTGTGATGTTATCTTCTAAAATTACTTTGCAGCAAATTGATGTCAGTGTGAAGCCCAGTGGGGCAATAAACCACGGCACACTGGCCAATTACAGGGGCCGGGGTGAGAATAGCCTTCGGTGGTGTGGGTCTCTCTTGCTTTATTGGTGATGTTGTTTGCTTAATTAGATCAGCTTGGATCTTTGCAGCCCAGGTTAGTGGGAGGGAAGCAGTGGGATACGATGCTCAGCTAGGCTAGAGGGGGGCTGCCTTTGAATGGTCACTCTGCTAAAGGGCATCTGGGGTGCCCCTGTTTAAATGTCGGTTGAATCTCCCCTCTCCCCCTCCCCACCCCGCCAGATCCTGCGCCCTGTGTGACTTCGGGCACAGCAGTGTCTAGAGACTCCCCTCCCCCTCCCCTTAACCTTGTGCCAAGTGTTGCACATGCCCCGAGGAAGTCATCTGCATCCGTTATCAAAATCAGTGAGAGTGAAAGGGTGGGAGGGGAAACTGAGGCATGGAGAGAAACTACTCGCCCAAAGTTGCATGCAAGTCAGTGGCAGAGCCCAGGTTGTCTGAGTCTGTCTGGTGCCTAGTCGTTAGTCTGAACCATCACTTCATAGCATGGTAGAGAAGTCGAGCTGGAAGGGACCTCTGGAGGTCATCTAGTCCAACCCTCTGTCTGTACCTCAGTTTTACCAGTAGGGACATGGGTCCATTCTTTAGAAGGCTCCAGCAGCTCTGTGGCTATGAAGCAAGTGCTAAGTAGTGTCATCCTGATGGAGATCTTGGCCACACCTTGGTCCTTGGCAGAGCTATAGATGTAACGTTTCAGCCTGCATCTTCCCAGAGCTGGGCAGAGCCCTAGCTGGGTACCTGGCTTCTCTCTGCAGCCCCTGAGCCCCATGCCGGTCTTAGAGAGACCTGTGCAATTTCCATTAGCTTGCATGGGAGTAGCAAGTGCGGTGCTAGATGTATTTCCCCTATATTCTGCTTTAGCAAATAGGATTTGAAAATCCCCCTCCCGTGCCAGGAACTGCAAGCAGTGGTTCTGCCAAAGCAGCTCTTTTTCTCTTTCAGGTCTGGTTTGCTCTAACTTCCCCTTCTTGTGACCAGCTGATACAATCTCACGCAGCACGTGGAAGCGTGTGGCTGCGATACTGTGGCACTTTCATCTCCTGTCTTTGTTTGAGTGGAGCCATACTCTGATTTTTATTACTCTCCCCTGAGCCCTCTGCTCTGGTGGTTCGTGTCTTTTGTACAGGACATGTCCTTGGGATGTTGGCCGGATGTTGGTTCAGATGTCTTTACATGGAGAATGTGGGTAATGGGAATTCAAGGGTGATCTAGGTTGGACGTTAGGATGGACTGTATTTCTCTCTCTGGCTTGGCAGGCTGTGGACTCTCCATCCTTGGATGTTTTTAAGTACAAGTTGAACACACACTTACTTGGGCTGGTTTAGACAAGAACAATCCACTTGAATAAGGGGCTGGACTAGATCTGACCTTCTGAGGACCCTGCCATCCTGAATGGGCTGTGATTTTATGATCATACCCATAGTTTATTATGTTTCTTGTTTCTCTAGACTCTTTCTAGGGCCAAAACCATGACCTTGCCCTATCTTGGTTACATAGGCTGCAGGAGTTGCTGTTACTGGGTCTGTCTAGCCCAGTGTCCTGTCCTCAATGGGGTAGGCTGCCCCTTGTGAAGACCTATTTCCTAAATCCTTACAGCTTGAGAAAGGCTTAAGTGCTGGGGTGTGAGGTCCCACATTTCTTCCACAGCTCTTCCATGCTTTGATTCGGGAGATCCTTCTTATCTGCACACTTGAGACCCCGCTACAGCCATAGCCTCTCATGGCACTGAGCGAAGAAGCATTTCCCTTTGCTAGTCTAGATCATGTCCTTTTTCAGCATCATCTGGGTCTTCTGTCATTTTCTTCAGATTCACCTTTTCTCTGTGACAAACCACCCCAGTCTTTTCTGGTTTTCCTCAAAGTTTTTCTAGGCCGCTTCCAAACAGAGGTCTGTTTTATACTTCCTTTTCCCCTTGCGTATGCCCAAGACAAGTTTGGAAGGGGGTGGCAAGGGGCTGGTCACCCAGATGCAGCTGATGGGCCAGGCGGATCCCTGGAGTTCCCTTTGCCAGCTCCTGTCATGCTTGTGGTGAGATCATGGACATCTCTGTGCAGGCGAGTCAGCTGGGGGTTTATAGAGAAGTCCTGACCCCAGCCAGCTGCTTTGGTGCCCCCCCTCTGCGTCAGATTCTGCTCCCAGGTAACGGGGGCAGCTCCACCGACCTCAGGCTGCATTGCTTGGGAATCAACATGACCCACCTGAATCCGGCCTGTGCATTCCTGCTCCTGCCTAGCAGTCGGATATAGCAGGTGAGAGGATACAAGAGATGGCTCTCAGTGGCCCGTTCATTGCTCAGAGAGCCAGTAGTGCCTATATGCCCATTCCCTTCCTTGCTGTGGGGGGCAAAGCACCTCTCCTGCCTGAGCAGAACTGCAGAGGGGCATGGGCCGCACTTGCCACCCTGAGGGGGCCAGTGGGGTTTCAGCAGTAGCTGCTTTTTTTTTTTTTTTTTTTAAAGAAATGCTTCGTGTTCCAAGCCGAATCAGCCAAATCAAGTCCAAATCTGTGAGTCAGTCCAAAACCATAAGTGGCCCTACAGCCAGGAAACATCCTCCACCCCCACCAGGGGCTTCAGATATTTCCAGAGTCTTTTGGCAGGCATCCTACATGCAGGCCCAAGCCCAGAGGCTTGAGGTTCGGATGCCTCCAAGTTTCACCTGCCCTCAGCCATATGGCCGCAGAAGCAAGCTAGGGAGGAGCGTCCCATTTACATAAAATGGGCTTTAAGTCCCAACACCTCAGTGGGTACTAAACCACGCCAGAAGAACAGTTATCCCTGGGAACGCTTAAGGAAAACTGCCTTCATGGACCCGATACGTGGTGTTTCCCGTGTCAGGTAAGTATGCTATTGTAGAAAGGGAAGGGCTTTTTGTTGGCGTGCTGTTAGGGCTCACAGCAGGGAGCATCCTAAGGAGGCATCTCACAGCCTCCCTGATCATTTAGCTCAAAGATATTATTGCCCTGTCCTGGCTGCACTGAGAGGCCGGTTAATGGTCAGCCCACCGCCAGTCATCCCTAAGTGGCCTCAGTGACCGCCAGGGCTCTACAGCTGGCCAGGAGTACTGCACGCAGTTTCCTTTGTCCGGTAGCTGGACTCCAGCTGGGGAAGCACTAGGCTTTTTTGTTAGGTGCACCACAAATTAGTCCCACACCCCTCCAAGTGCCACTCCCTTCCCCTTCCCCTGCCAGACTGGCTGCTCTGCTTTCTGCTCCCTCCCTTGTGCTCCTGCTCAATGTATTGCTCTGCTCTCTGTTCCCTGTCCAATCTGCTGCTCTGCTTTCTGTTTCCTGCCCAATCTATTGCTCTGCTTTTTGCCCCCTGCCCAATATGTTGCTTTGCTTTCTGTTCCTTGCCCGGTCTGCTGCTGTGTTTCCTGCTCCTGTCCGTGCAACTTGTGACACACGTGCCACAGATTGGCCACCCCAGCCTCTGCACCAGCAGTGATGAGCCAGCCTTTCTCTGAGGGAGAACGCTTCCTCCCCCCTTTCCCTCAGTGGTTGCCTTATGCCATGAAGCATGGAGGTTAGGGAATAAACCTTGGGCCTTTTCAGGATCCTGTTAAACTCTCGGCGGTGAGTCTCACAGTTTTACTGTGCCAGGCTGACACGGTCTTTAAAGTCTTTAAAGTAAATGAGGCTCCTGGCCTTCAGGGAAGCGACAGCTCCATCCTTGCAAAGGCTGCTCCTCCTTCCACCAGGTCTCACCTTGGGGGCCGGCGGTCCTTTGCCTCCAGAGTTTAACCTCTTGGGCTCCTGCAGTGCAGCCCACCTGGGGCTAGTGCAGCCTGTGTGGGAGCTGCAGGGCCTTTCTCTGTACCATCAGGATGAGAGCTGAGCTAGCTGGACTGCAGATCAATGTAGCAGGGGACATCTTGACAAGGATGGGGCACCCAGGACTTCAGGTAGGGGGGAGACCCTGATCTGAATGTCACCCTAGGTCCTTAGCTTGGCCTGGCCACTGGTTTTTCTGCCTCCATAGGTCCCTCTGCTTTGCTTGCAGTCCAGGAGTGACTCCAGATTGCTGACTTTCAAGGCATTTACTGCAGGCTGCCTTGTATGAAGCTTATCTGTCTCTTCCTGGGTTCAGCAGCAATGCCTCTGCTTGTACCCTGGACACTTGCAAGCTGCAGCCTGGGATTGTTGCAGAATCCACTCCAAGAGCCATTCCTTTGGCCTTGTCTAGGGTGGGGTCTGTGCTGGGGTCTGGCCTGGCTGCCTTGGGGGAAGCAGTTATTCAGTGCAATGCAACGTGTTTGACATCTGTTGTTTTCCACGTAACCATCGCCGTGCGGGATTATTTATGCACCACGGGTAGGAACAATACGGTGTTTCTCCGAGCCAGTCATTATGTCAATGTATGCAAATGTGCATGCAAAATAGGTGCCTTCCTGGGAAACCAACCCCCTCCCAGCTAGCCTCTCGGGGATCTTTCATCTGAGTCCAGACTTGATGCGGCCAGCTGCCATGGACTGGTGCTTGCTTCCAGCCCCCTGGGTCTGGACTTTCCAGGACTTTAGGCAGAACCAGGCAAGCTGGGCCCCACGTGTTGCTGTTCTTTGGGAACATGGTGGTTTGGGGTTTATTGCTCACATATACATCCCTCGTGGCTCTGATCCCAAAGCCTGCATCACTCCCAGGTCCACAGGGCTTTGAGCCATAATGAAACCCTAGAAGTTCTGTGTGATTTGTCGATTAATTCCTGGAGGTTTATCTTGTTCTCCCTCATCTGAGTTCACCAAGGCCCTGTGAGGTTAGGCTCCCGAAGTGGCATGTAGGTTCAAGTCAGTGCAGGGCAAAGGTAGTAGCAAAGCTCGGGGGAAGAAACCAGATCTCTTTGCAGGCTGGTGTTGTGAATAGTGCTGCTTGCCTAAGAAGGCATCCTTTGTTGGGATCTTCTCTCCCTCATTTAGATTGGGTCCATCTAAATCTGCTTTGTAGTGTGGGAACACCCAGAAGCCCCAATCATGGTCAGGGCAATGGTGTGGAAGCTGACAGTTTAGCCACATTCACAAAGGGACTGGGCACATTCCTGGAGGAAAGGGGCATCAGTAACTATTGAGCACGGCAGTGAGGGGCACGACCTCTGAATTAGAACTTCTTAGAGCTTAAATACTAGAGGCTGCAAGTGAGAGAGGAACAGTGGAAAAACCCTAGTCAGACCTAGTTCACTCTCCCTTCCAGCATCTGCTCTCTGCCACACATGACACAGGAGACTGGGCTGACCTAGCAAATGCCAGTTCTTATGTTCTGCCAGACACAGTGCACAGATGAAATAAAAATGAGACCCCCATCCCAGAGAGTTTTCAGTGTCCAAGGAGAAGGCAGGCAGAGGCTGGAGGAAGGCAAGTATTATGCAGAGGGACACTGGAGACTGTGCAGGATGAAATAGCTTGCCTGATATCCTTTAGGGTTTCTGAGCCACAGTCCTGGCCCCTGCAGACCCAGCTTCCTTTTCTGGCAGGAACATTTTAGGCGCTCAGGCTGTGCGCTCCCAGGTTGGAGCAGGTAGAACTAGAGCATGGATCCCCCCCAAATATGGGTGTGTCTTCCTCATGTGGCTGCGTGTGAGTGGGACCCTTGTTGCAGGGTAGATCAGTTCCTGGTGGAATTGAGCTGCTCTTGGCTTCTCTGAGCTGGGAGTATGGTATCTGATTTCCTTGGGATATCTCATGGCTGGAAACACTTTCAGTGAGCAGCTCATGATGGTGCAGGGGACAAGAGGTATCTTGCAGGTGTCTGGCATATACCCTGCAAAGTGCTTTTTGCCCTGGGCTCAGCTGGGTGGCAGACATACGCTTTTGGGGAGGGCTTTGGTTACTAGCAAGGTGAATTGGGGTGGAATAGTGCTGTGACAAGGTGGCTGAGTGGTTAAGGTGATGGACTGAAGCAGTATTGTCAGGTTTTAAGAGCAGATGACTCTGGTTCAGGACCCTTAGGTCCCATTCTTCACTCTTGCACAGGGACAGAGGACAAGAAGGAGAGGGACCATCTTCCAGGCCTCCTCGGTTCTACACCCAGTTGTGCCCTTGCTCTGTCACTTCCCTCCTCTGGGCCACCTCTTCTCCATCCATGGACTGGAGATCATCTCTAGCAGACCAGGGTACTGTGAAGCCTAAGTAGATAATGCATATAAAGGGCTAGACCATAGGTGTGAGGCGGTCCCTGTTCACCTGGTTCCCTGAACACACTGATGCTGGAACAAACTTGGAGTCTGGCTTCTCCATCATTGCTTTTCTCTTCCTGATGGTGCACAGGAAATCTCTTCCGTAGTGAAAGTAGCCTCTGTTGCCTCTGGGCTGCAGGCTTCTCGCAGTGTCCCTGCTCCCCCTTCCCTTCACTGCCTCCCTTAGAACATAGGACTTTCTCCAATACCGTTACACCGAGGTGAAGGTGGAGTTGGATTTCCACAGGCTCCTGTGCAGAGGCACTGTTGACCTCTGGGGACAGAGACCAGAAGGGACTGTTGGATCATTTCACCTGAGGTCTGTCCCAGTAATCCCTGTGCTGAGCCATCTTGGCACTTGCCTTTCCAGAAATGCCCCTCCAGCCTTGACTTGAGGACTTTGGTCGATGGAGGAGCCTCCAGCATCCTCGGATAGGTTGCCCCATGAGTTTATCAGTCTTCAGTGCTGTCTTGCTGATTTGGCCTGCTCAGGCTTTAAGTACGAGCCTTTGGGTCCTGTTACACCTGGAATTTGTCCTGCCCTGAAGGGAGTCCCACACCATAAGCCAGGGTAGGTAGTGGTGGAAAGGTATGGCAGAGACCCTTGTGGAATAAGTGGCGAAGGTTGAGTGTGCCGAGGTGCACAACAGAGGGGCAGAGCCCTGGGTGCCGACCCCTCTGCACATCTGTTAGTGGTGTCGGCGGCAAGGATTTTTCCTTGCCACGGTCTGGGGGCGCTGGTGCTGGGGTCACAAAGAAAGGATTCTGTGTCCAGCAGATTTCATGTGTGTACAGTTGCTCTGGGCACATTTCGCAAACTCCTCTCCCTCTTTTTCTTTTTTAGTTTTCATAGTTTCATAGTTTCTAGGGTCGGAAGGGACCTGAGAAGATCATCTAGTCCGACCCCCTGCCATGGCAGGAAAGAGTACTGGGGTCAAACGACCCCAGCAAGGTGTTCATCTAACCTCTTCTTAAAAACCCCCAGGGTAGGAGCCTGCACCACCTCCCTTGGAAGTTGGTTCCAGACCCTAGCCGCCCTGACCGTGAAATAGCGCCTTCTGATGTCTAACCTAAA
>NW_017729020.1:5080793-5088382 GCF_001723915.1 Gavialis gangeticus | reverse complement strand
CCAACACTAGCCATTAACCAGAGCTGTCAGCAAAGGGACCCCCAGGGATGGGCACTGGATGGGCCCCTTAATGGATGTTGTAACGAGCATGTGAGGCCCATGTCCCAACTCTGAATGCTCCCGTCCCCTCCCCAGCACCACCCCCATTAATGCTGCGGGGGGAGTGGCAAGAAAAAACAGGGTCAGACAAGTTCGGCTTCTGCCTTCTGTCATCACATTAACTCTTCTGCATGATGATTCCTCCTTCCCACCTCAGGCTTTCCACCCTCCGCTTCCTTCTCGCTCTGTCACTTGACAGTTGCAGGGAGCCAGAATTACCCCAGGATGCTCTGTTAACCTCAGATCAAGCTGCCGCAGGGCCTGAATGGCTTTTCAATACCGTGGGGTTAGATTCTGCAAGGGGCCAGTGGCCTAGCATTGACATGCTCCTTGGGTCACTTGTCATTTCACTCATTTCTATGAAGCGTTCATGGCCGGGCACAATCCAGAGGCCCTTTGTGCCTTGGTGGTTGAGATGGAAGTGGGGCAAAGGATGGATCATCTTCAAAGATGGTGGCAGCAAGCAGCGGCCTTGCCAGGGCATGGTGCATTCGTGACTGATATCACCCAGAGCATGGCTGGCAGCATTCAGGAGGCAGGGGGAGAGGGCTAAGGCAGAAAGAGGATGCAGTTGCTTGGCCCATCTCCTCAGCTGTGCATGGTTCAGTGGGATCAGAGAAGGTTATTGGCTGTGTCTGTCCTTTTCCCCACATGCTCCCAGCACAAGAGGCTCCAGGGGCTTGGTTCAGGGTCATTACAAAGGACTGGCACTCAATGCACTTGCATTTCCAGGGGTCTCTGGGTGGTCAGATGCCCCCGTGCAAAGTGTGAGCGGGCCCATCAGCCACTGTGACACCTCATGAGCCCAGCTGGGCTGAGGGCGAAGGCCCTTGTCTGTGTGTCTGGGGCTTCGCAGTAACGAGGCCCTGTAAATATTGTGCCTGTAACCTAGGAAAGGGGACAGCTGCCTACATCCGCACATGTGCCCTTGGCGTGGGCACCAGCACCTGAAACACAGCCTGTGGAGTGACCCTGTCATCCTGGGGGGAAGAGAGAGCCCTGCAGGTCCTCCCAGCCAAAGTACAGTGCATTGTAACATGTTTGTACAGGACACAGGTGCCTTTGCTCTGCTCCTCAGTGATCCGGGGGTTTGGCTGGTTCATGGAGACCCCCCACCCCCATCCTGTGGGAAAAGCACTGGGTTCTCCTGCAAGAACGGACAAAAGACCCGAGTTCTAATCCTGCCACTCACAGATTTACAAAGTGACCTGGAGCTGCTATAGTCGGGCTTCAGTTTCCCCATCTCAAAAGCCGGGAGGATGATATTGATCTTGCTGCGAGGGCTTGTGAATAAGGAACGGGGAAGATGCAGAGAGAGATGGATCCAGTTGTGCCAAGGGGGTGGGTTTTTCAGCCTGGGTTGTGGCACCTGGATCCAGCCAGCGATCCTGCCTGTGCTGTGGGGACAGGGCAGCCCAACGTTTTTACGTACATTCCCAGTGCTCCACCCTCTTCCTACTAAAACTGAACCCCTGGATTCAACTGAACAGTTAAAATGAAAATGGAGGTAGCTGAGGTGCTTATGGTTAAAGAAGGGGTCTGGGAGTGCCCAGGAGTGTAGCAGAACTACCCCCAAGGGTGAGTCAGGTATAAATGCTGCATTGGGGTGATAAACCCAGCCCGTGCCTGCTCCGGGGTACAGCTGGAGCCCATTGTGTTACACTGGTGTTGGGGTCAGGCTCAGCACTGGGTCAGCTGAGACTGGGGTCTGGTCGTGTCTCTGGGCATGAGCGACTGGTGCCTCCTGTGACAGGGGGCACCATGGTGGTGAGTGGGGACTGCCTGCAGCCACCACCAGTGGTGGTGAGGAGGTGGGGGTGGCAAGTGGGGACTGCTGGTGGGCACATCGGCAGCAAGGGGGGGCCGCGACCACTCACAAAAGCCGGTGGCAGCTTCGGCGGTGGGGAGTCTCGGGGGGGGGGGCATGTGCCCTCCTGTGTCCCCCATGCATCGCCGATATCTCTGGGTGGCCTTAGCAATGCCCCGTCGTTTCTTCGTACGCCTTGATTTACCCTTCGGTGAAACGAGGATAGGACAGTACAGATGCCCTCGGCGCAGCACCCTGAAACCTACTGATGCACGGCGCTAGGCAGGCGCTGGGCGTGATTCTGATTCCAGGTGACGGTGGAGCCGGTGGCATTCCCCCATGGCCGCCGAGGGCAGGACGTGCCCGCATCGCCAGGCTCTGGGAGGAGAGCTCGGCGGGCAAGCTCTTTAAACCCGCGCCGGCTCCCTGCTTCTCAGCCGGTTCTCATGTGGCTGCTGTCAGGAGCGGCTCCCCGGAAGCCGGCGCTACCGCCTGGTGCTCTCTGATGCCAAGTAGAGCGATGCCCATTTCTTGCCTCATGGCAGTGGCGGGGCGGTGACCTACAAGAGGCAAAGATACAGTGTGCTTGTGAGCAGAAAAACCACATCCCTCTCTTCCTCCTCCTCCTCCCCCCCCACCCCGGACACACACACGCACACACACACGCACACGCCAGGGATTGGCTCTCTCGCAGGCGGAGAGTGGGCATGCATGTCACGTCCACGGTGTTTGTGTCTTGGGGAGGGGGGGAGGGACCCGGAGCGCAGCGGTATGATAATGACTCTAGCGTCTGGCAGAAAGAAAAAAAGCCCCTGAATGCACCAGGGTGTCTGTAACCGAGCTTAAAGGAGAACGAAGCAAGATGGCTGCCTGGTAGCGCCGGATTTGTGCTGGGACCGGCGAGGGCTGGGGAGCGCTGGAAAGGGTGGGGGGTGAGCTGGCCGGCAGAGAGGCAGGAGGGGGAACCAGAGCAGACCCAGGTAAATCCCTTCGTGTGCTGGGCGCTTCTTTCCCCTTTTCCCAGAAAAAGCCTTTTGAATGCCAGAGTCACAAGGGGATCTGCGGAGGGCTTCTCTGCCAGCGAGGGTGCAGCCCTTCACAAAGCCCCCCCTCCCCCCTTTCTCTGCCTGCATTTGCCGGCGGTGGGGCTGGGGCGGGGGGCACAGCGGGGATCTGCTGGATTTGATTTTGAAAATGTCTTTCTTGCATGTGTGTGCGTGTGTGCTCGTCCCCGCTGCAGGTGGAACGAAAGGACAATAGAGAAGCCCGGACGCAGGAGCAAGTGCTGGCAGCCAAGGTACCTTCTTCTTTTTTTTCTCTCTTAAAAGGTCGACGACAAAGCAGGGCAGGGAGTCCACAGCATGGGGGGGATCAGACCCAGCGCTTGAGCCAATGTTGCAGCATTTTAAAACCCAGGCTTGCCTTCTGCAGCATTTCTGATCTCTCTGTGTTGGGCCATTTTCCAGTGGTGTTTTTAACCTGTGATATATATATTTTTTTTACAAGGTTGTTGCGGGGTGGTGGGGAAGGGAAATCGAGCCGTTTCTATGCTTCTCCGGGTGCCGAGGCAAAAAATAAATAAATAGCTGCACTGTTTCCACCCGTCTTTGCAGAAAAGCAGCGGCGTTTTTTCTTTTTTTCTTAACTCCCTCTCTCAGATCTGCTGAGGTCAGACATGCAGCCAGGGAAATTAGCAGGGGGAGGCCAGACTCCCCCTGGTTTGAAGCGGGCATGACATCACCCTGACGTAACCATGGTGATGGCTGCTGTCAGCCTTCACGATGACGACGGCGGCGGGGCCGAAAAGACTCTTCAGGGTCTGCAATGTGGGGTGGGGGCTGTGGGGGGAGAATCGACGAAGCGGGCAGGATGAGGCGCTCTGGGGTCCAAGGCCAAAGGTGCAAGGCCGGTGGCCTCTCAGTGTCGTGCTGATGGGAGCGCAGGTGAATGTCAATGGAGTCGCTGTTTCTGTCGATCCGGGGGGAGCTGGAGTCTGCTGTAGCCCCAACGCCGGCTGGTGGGGAGCATCTCTGGGAGCAGCTCGCCCTTGCACTGGAGATGAAGTTTGAAGGCAGCGGCGCTGAGGCTCCCAGCAGCGCGGGAGGGAGACAACAGCGCGCCAGCCGGGAAGAGCCTGTTTCAGGCGTGTTGCGTTGCAGGGGTCGGCTGGCTCTCAAAGCTCTGCAGCGTAAGGCACACCACTTCCCAGCCCGTCCTGGTGACATCTGTTTCCCAGCACTCCTGATTTCCAGTGCCTCGGTCAGTGGGGTTTCCATCTCGTTGCTGGGGCAGGGAAAGGGGGTCTTCTGATTGCCAGCTAGGGCATTACCTGGATTAGATCCTCAGTTCCTCACTGCATCATTGGCATTGAAAGGTTCTTCCCCAACAGCGCGTCCCTTCCTGCTGTGCTTGGGGGTTGGCTGGGTGGCTGAGCTGTGTTGAGAGGGCTGGGAGCCAGCCTCACCGGCACATTCAGGACCTGCTCCATCCTAACAGGGAAGGGTGTCATGGGGAGACCCTCCCCAAACAGGAGGTGAGGAGGCACTGGTGCACGGAGCGGGGGATCAGTGTTCCCCGGTGCTGTGCCAGGCGTTCGCATCTCTGCAGTTTCAGGCCCACTTTTCACTGGCCTCAATGCAAGGTGGGGCAGAGGGGGTGGTTGTGCCCAAACGTTGCTACAGCAGCACATGATTGAAATCAGGCTCAGCACCCCTTATCTCGTGGATGTCCCCCAGGCATTGACTCTGAGACCTTCCCTTCCACCCACTTCCCACTCAGGCCTTCCTGTTTCCTCCTTGCCCCACTCACAACTCTCAGTGTTTCCCAAGTTCCCCTTGAGCTTAGCTTCCCAGTTGCAGAGTAAGGACAGGAGCCCTTGGCTGGAGAAGTGCAGGGTCCGGAGATGTTAGGTCCCTTTGGTGTGTAAATGGAAGTGGATTTGAGGGTAGGGACCTAGGTCCCAGCTCTCTGCCCTGGCTGATAGCTGCATTGTTTGCTTTGGTTGGGATGCAGCAAACAGAGGACTGTTTGCCTTTGTTCACCTGAGCAATCCCTGCCCCTGGGGCCTGACTCACCTCTTGCATCAGGGGCAGGTGGGGGGGGGGGTAGGTAGGTACCTTCAGGAGCAGGAGGCTTTGCCTAGTACTGAGGGAGGCTGAGAAGCAAACAAGCCCTGCTTGGAGGCTGGCCTTTGTCACCTCGTTAGTGCTGCTGCTGTTTATTTTTGGGCTTGCCTTTATCCCTGGTAATTAGGGGAAGATCAAGCTGGGCCGGGGCTGCTTTCAGTGTGGAAAAGCCCCAAGCTCTCCCTTAGTAGCTAGAAATGTGAAGCCCCCCCATTCAGGGGAGGGTATTTTCCTGGTAGGACCACAGAGGGAGGGTGAGGGTGTGAGCAAGACCCTTCCTCACCCCCACAACAAAGAGCTTGAAGCCCTCTGCATGGGGGGGGTCTTCTCTGCTCCCTCTCAGATGCACCCCCCCTCACCTTTGCTCCCCAGGATAATTGCTGGCTACACAAGTCTTGTCCACACTGACACTGAAGGATAAGCCCGTGTGACGAGGTCGCAAGCTGAGCAGTGCAGTTCAGTACTGCTGTGAGGCTGCATCCAAGATTGGCTGGAATGGCCATGGGTGCCATGGGTTAGCAGAGGAGCGCTGAGAGCCTGAGGTTGGATGAGGAGACAGGGCTGCTACTTGGTGTGTTGGCCAAATGCCCTACTGGGGATTGTGGAGAGAAGGGAAGCGGGAGGTGATGTGTGTGGGGAGCAAAGGAGGCTGCATGTCATGCCTGAGCTGTGTGTGAGAAGCACGTGGGGCAGGTTTCCACTCCGGAGCAGCCCACTTTGCATCCCTGGCTTTTCCAAGCACTAAACTCACTTCTGTGTCTTGTGAATATTCCTAGTGCCCCAGTCTTGAACACACCTTGACTTGTGCTTCCAGAGCCCTGGGAGGGACGGGCAGGTACGCCCTTTGGGATTATTGGTGGGTGGTTTCACAACAGTGTCATAGGAGGGTGGGAATCCGGGTGCCCATTGGCAGCACGTGAGCAAATGGGGAAACAGGACCCCCTGCACAAGCAGCCAATTAGAGAAGCTTCCTGCAGACTGGATCTACTGATTCCCTTGGCCGGGCTGCAGGCAGGAAGGGCAGGGGGCGGGGAGATCTTTCCAAACAGCTTCTACCCTTCGCTAGTGCCTGGATCGGTTCTGTGTGCAGCAGAGGCTCAGCAGACGCGGATCGTGCTGGGCAGCGGAGGGACTGCATCCATCGCAGGCATGTGCCACCAGCCGCACTGGCTGGCAGGCAGCTCTCTGAAAGGGATACAAAATGCCTCCTTTGACAAAGCTCCTGCTGTGGGTTGGTTTGCATCTAAGATGGCAGTTCTGGTCCAGCCAGCTCCTGCAGACACCTTCGCCTGTCTCCATTGCTGTGGGCGCTTTTGCACAAGACTTTGCTACCGTCTCCCTGAGCTGGTGCGTGCCCACTGCTGAGATCCCCGGCCCCGATGCAGCAGGATAAGAAGCCGGCTGGGTTGGATGGTAATGGCTCTAATGGCCTGCTGCAGTCTTGTGGCTCCAAGCAGGGCAGCCTGCAGTGGAAGAATTAATGCTTTGGATGGCTTTTCCCCAGTCCCCGGGGGAGCAGGTAGAGTTCTGCACTGCTGCTGTTATACAGGGTGGGATCAGCCCCCCTCCCTCCAGTTGTTTCCAGCTAGTGATTGTTATGTGGTAGAGTTTCTCCTTCTGGAGATCTCGGAGGTTGCGCAGGAGCCGGATTTTCCTGGTCCCTGCAGGCTGGGAGTTCCTTGGGGCCATGGAGTGCCCCTTCTGGTGCATCGCAAAAGTGCTGGGGACAGCAGGGGTGTTTCCCCAGACAGATCATCCTAGCAAGAACCAGCATGTAATTTCTGCATCTGGGAAAAGATGAAGCTTTGTCTAGGAGGAGAAGAGGATGGATAGAGACCCTGGCTCAGGTGGCTGAAGCGCTGACCTGACCATGCTGATGCTGCAAGGCTTTGTCGTTGGCTTCCTCTGGAAGGAGGTTTGGTCAGTTGAAGAGCCTGGGGTCAGATCATGGCTGTAGTCATTGCTGTGTTGCCGTAGCTGTGCCTGTGGAGAATGAGGAGCCATCAGCAGGCTTGTAGCTTCCCCCTTTGGTGAATGCCCCACACATTGGATCCAGTTCTCCCAGGGAGAAGGGACACCTCAGTGGCTTGGCAAAGGACCTGGGTTTGTTGCATCCCAAAGCTTGGCAGCACAGAGTCTTGTTGTCCTGGACGGGGGGCCATGGACTGTTTCCAGCCTGACACAGCGAGTCTGGCAGGTACTAAATGTCATGGGGCACTTCATCCACTGGAGCTTGTAGGGTGCCCTGTCCTCGCTGGTCTTATCCCAGTTTGGGTGTGTGTGAACGGGTCCGTTCCTTGGTGTCCAGGTGCTACAGGGATGGGTCCTCATTCAGGAACCCTCTGGCATGAGTTGAGACTGGCCGGCCGGCGTGTCTGTTGTGCAAGGAGACAATAGCAGCAGTCCTTGCTGATTTTCTAATCACAGAACCTATGTGCGTCCTTCGGTAGCCAGGCATTACTCATGTTTGGGTTGTAGTGGCAGCTTAGCAGCCTCTGTCATGGCCTAAGACCTTGGTGTGTCAGGAGCTGTACAAACAGTGAGCTTCCTATGGGTAT
>NW_017729020.1:5074458-5075793 GCF_001723915.1 Gavialis gangeticus | reverse complement strand
TTTGGGTTGTAGTGGCAGCTTAGCAGCCTCTGTCATGGCCTAAGACCTTGGTGTGTCAGGAGCTGTACAAACAGTGAGCTTCCTATGGGTATCATGGAATGATGCTGTTAGGCACCATCATGTTAATCTCAGCACACACACACAGCTCCTTCTCTTTGCCCCAAAGCACACAAAACAGCCTCAAAGCCTTAACTGAAATAACCTGTCCCTGCTTTCCTCTTGGGCTGTATAGCAGATAGGAGCTGCTGGGTGTGCAACATGCCAGGCAGAGGTTTTGCACGTGGAGGGCTCCAAACTAGGGGCCACACACATGTTGGCAGCCTCCTGGGATGTGTGTTGTGGCCTCCATGCCTGGATCTCCAGTGTTATGCTCATCTGGAGGCAGCATGCTCTGTGTTTGTGCAGCGCTTGGCTCACCCTGGGGTGGTGGGGGCTCTCCGAGACTGGGGCTTCCTGAGAGCAAGGAGATCATTCACGAACCAGCCTGGGCTTGAATCGCTGCCGGTCAGACACAGCAGGCACCCGGGCTGACACCCCAGCCGGCACAGCCTTTATTGGAACAGCTTAGGCGAGGCCACTGCTCTAGCCCATTTAAACCCCCGCCCTGGGAGAGGAGCGGTCCAGCTTTGTGTGTGTGGGGAGGGGGGGAGTAGCAGTGACTTCCTTTTCGCTTTGCTTTCCAAGGCTGGAGTGGCTGGGAAACCAGGCGGGTGCTCATGCATATTTTTAGCCCATTGAGGAGCCCGTCACTGGGCGGTGGCCTGCTGCTCCTGCCCACACGTGGTTGGGGTTTTTTTTAGGTTTACAAACATTGCAGCCTCGTGTGCCTGGTGCCCTGTGAGTCACCAGCCCCTGGCACAGGAGCAGAGTGCAGGGCGCCGGCATGGGGATGGGAGGGGGGTGGTACCTGCGTTCCCATCGGTGAAGGATGCCATCGGGGGTGGGGGTGATGATGGCCCCCATGGAAAGCGTTCAGGTTGTGCGAGAGGCGCGGAGCTGGTTCGAACAGGGAGGAGACATCATACAAGGGAGTGCGGAGATGAGACAAGGCTTCTGATCCTCTGGGATTGTGGCTGGGGGTGCCCGCCAGGCCAGAGAGTTCCCTCCCACGTGGTTCCTGCCAGTTCCCGTGCCCTACGGCACTGCCGGGCACAAGGGACGGTGGCAGGGCATGGCTAGCAGCTCGGCCATAAGAGCACTACACCAGGGCTCCCAGCTCTCCTCCCTTGTGGGCACCATGCCACAGGGGTTTTTTTAATTTAAAGGGACGCTTTGAAACGCGTTCTGGAAGGGAGGAGGAGGAGGAGGAATGGGGCTGGAAAGGAACCCCAGTGG
>NW_017729020.1:5065256-5069458 GCF_001723915.1 Gavialis gangeticus | reverse complement strand
CCCTACGGCACTGCCGGGCACAAGGGACGGTGGCAGGGCATGGCTAGCAGCTCGGCCATAAGAGCACTACACCAGGGCTCCCAGCTCTCCTCCCTTGTGGGCACCATGCCACAGGGGTTTTTTTAATTTAAAGGGACGCTTTGAAACGCGTTCTGGAAGGGAGGAGGAGGAGGAGGAATGGGGCTGGAAAGGAACCCCAGCGGCCCTGGGGTCCAAAGCCGGGGGGAGAAGGCAGAGATGGGAGAGTGGGAGGCAGGGGTGTCTGGATCCCCCCCAGCACAGTTTGTGAAGGAAGGAGCCAAGCAGGGCTGTGCAGGCCAGAACCGCCTCTCTGGCTGATTCCCTGCTTGGCTCTGCTGGCCCTCTCTGAGCAGAGCAAGTTCCCGAGCCCCCAACTGCAGCATTCCCAGCACCATGGTGCGGCGGGAGCTATTTTTAGTCTCCTGGTCTCCAGGCGCGCTGGGAGAGGCAGCGACAGGCTCTGGCAGTGGCCACGTGCGGCGCTTTCTGGCCGGCTGCGTGGGAGCTGCGGCAGGGGATGGGGGCTCAGGCCTGGCTCTTGCTTGGCTGGTTTTCTCCCCCCCGGCCTCCATCTGCAGCGTTCCCCCTGCAGCCCCTGCACGATGTACTGGCAGCCTTAATGGAAACAACATGGCTGGTGAGGAATGCGGGGCCCTTATGAGTTCCTGCTGCTCCAGCTCCTTGTTGGAGGCCTCTGAGCTGTGTTAACTCTTTGCTCACCAAGGCAGACCCCTCCATCCGATCGGGTGCAGGTTGCCCTGACAGTCAGGTCAACTTACCGATGTGGATCTCATGCCCAGGCAGGGCTGGGGCTTGCAGCGGGCAAGTACTAGCCTCCGGTGCTTTCCCCGCCCATCTGCAGACAGGGTGGAAAAGACCAGGGGATCTTGATGGGTCCAGCAGCCTTTCACCTCTGGGAGACTGCCGTGACCCTGGCCAGAAGGGATGGGGAGCATTGAGTCCCTTTGTGAGATCACCTGCTCCCATTCCGGCTCGGTCAACGGAGAAGCTGATGAGCAGTTGGCTGGGAGCTGAGCTCCTCTCTTGCTTTAACTCTCCTGCAGCCACGCGATTGTGGATGGCACTCAGGTAGTGGGGGGGGGCCCTAGTGTAGAGTGGGCAGAGGTGGCACCTGGGGTCCTAATCCTCCTTCTGTTGGACCCGTGCTGGGTATGCAGACAGCGGAACACGCTTCTGCCCTGAGCTGGCAGCAGAACCCGGGACTCCCGAGGGCACGGGCCTGTTTCTTGTCGCCATTCAGCTACGGTCCCTGCCCAGCACAGAACCCAGGAGTCCTGAGTGCATGCCCCCCCATCCCTGCTGTCATGACACCCCGGAGCCCTTCCTCTTGCAAAGAAAAGCCCTGCTCAGAAAGGGGAGGGCTGAAGTCAGGCCGTCACGACCCTGAGTTCTTCGCACGCCTTCCTGAGCAAGGCTTTGGCCGTCTGCAATGTACGTGCGCCCGGAGCCCTTCCATCGCTTCGCAGCTCCCAGACACTTGATACAGGCAGCTTTGGTTACATGGAGAGATGGAACAGGATGCAGATGACAGGGCCATTGAGGAGGGGAGGAGCCCGCCGGTGCCTTTAAGAAATGCGGGGCTGGATCCTATTCCCCCGATTAAGTATCTCGTGTTCTGAACCCCAGAGAAACTGTTAACATTGCTGGCAGGTGGGTCCTCCTCTTCCTTGCTGTGCTTGGTGGCTGTGAGTCTCCTGGCTCAGGTGACAGCACGGTACCCAAGGAGGCGTGTTAAGTTTCTCTGGGACTCAGGCAGGGCTAGATAGCATCCCAGCGAGGTGCCAGTGGGTGGAATTGGATCTGAGAGAAGGGCAGTCAGAGAACGGCACAGCTGGTGTCATTATGAAAGAAGACGAATGTGGCTGGCTAAGCATATGCAGGGGAAGACATAAAGGGGTTGTCCAGCTAGAGGGGGTGGTGGGTGGAGGTCTGCTGGCTGTCCCCAGCGGAGTGGAAGGAGTTTGGCATTTTCCACACTTCTGGGCTTTACTGGTTGCCACAAGGGGAGGAATTTTTTTCTCTTCCTGTTGCTGCAGGTATCAGGGTTGTGGAGTGGGGGTGGATTTTTTTTTTGCCTTCCCCAGAGCTGTTGTGTGTTGGCTGCAACCACAGTTTGGGAGCATGACCGGGCTGGGCCAGTGCTCCTGGTGGGACTACAACCCGGGGGTCCTAGTTTGAGGGTCTTGTCACTCCGGTTAGGGTCAGCCCTCTCACTGCATTTGGGACCAGGAAGGGATTTTATTGCATGGTCAGATTGGTGGTGGATTCGCCATCCTCTAGCAGGGGACATGGCTCCCTGCCTTGGGTCTCTCTAATGCATTTCAGCATCCTCTGCAGCAGCAGGACATAGACAGCCCATGTCCCCCAGATTTATATGTGCAAGGCTGCTTTTAGCATCTTTGGGCAATGTGCCTTGTAGCTGCGTGGCAAGGCTGGTTGCATGTATGAGACACACCCCAAGCCTTATCAGTGCAGAAGAGACCTTTGAAGTAAACCCGTGGTCTGTTGCCCAGGTGCAGATAGGGGCTTAGAGATCCCAAATGCAATGACTAAAGATGAGAGAGATTCCCTGCTTCAGGCTGGCGGGTATCCCCTTTTGTCCTGGTAGGAGATGGGAGTCTGCGGTAGCTGGAAGGGCATCTTTGCAGGTGGCAAATCCAGCTGCTGCCTTAGTGTGGAAGCACTTTAGAGCCGTGAGCACTGAGCTCCTGCTGCTGGGGCTCCCATGACAGCAGAGGTCTCCTCTTGCTGATGCTCCCCCCTGACTTTCATGCTCTTTACCCCAAGTGCTCCATGATGTGAGATAGTGTGGTCACCTATAGCCTCTTCAAGGAGACAGACTTTTCCTGCTTCTTGCTCCAAGAGGAGGAAGGATGAAGACAGCCAGTATCAGCAGAACTGTGAAGAGGCTGAACATTTTCCCCAGGAAAGGCCTCCTACCTTGGCCCTGGGTAGTGTTCTCCCTTCTTTAGCCCAAGCCTCATCTCTGCCAAGCCAAGATGCTTCTGGAGCGGGTCTCCGTGTCTGGCTGTCACTCCAGGGCAGGTCCAAGACCAGCTCTGTGGGGCTGCGGGAAGAGAAGCAACAGCAGGGAAAGGTCTTGCAGGCACTGCTGCAGAAATCCTCTAGTCAGGTCACCCCCAAGCAAAGACACCTGGGGAGGTCTGGGCTCTGCTGACTGTAGTATTTATGGCTTGGCCTGGGCCTTGTTTGTAGCCCTTCTTCAGCTGCCCCAGAGCTTGGGACCAGAGCCAGGATGGAGCAAGTCAGGTGTCCTTGATGGCCATTATAGCATGTTGATGGGGCACTTGGAAAGGAGGCGAGCGACATTTGAGTGGGTCCCTTCCCAGCCCCAGCTGTGAGCCACCCAGCCTTGTCTCTGGAGTCTCATGCAGCCTGTTCCTGCCAAAGAGCAGTTATCGCTGTTTCTGGGCCTTTCCTCTGGGGCAACATCAACACGCAGAACTGAGCCCCGAGCGCTGTGTACGCGCTTCCACCATGGCTGGGCCCAGCTTGCTGCCTCTTGCTTGTCCTCCAGATGATGCCATCCCCTGATCTCATAATGCTGGGCAGGATCTGGCCGGGCCACTTACTGAAATCTGAGGTGGGGCAGGTGACTCAGCAGGCCTCCGGCTTCTCTCTGAGTCATCCAGGAGCCCCAGGCTGGCGTGGGGCGATGCTGTGTTACAGCAGGAGGTAGTGTCTTGGGAAGGAGAGGCAGAAGCCAAATTTCCAGCTGGACTGGAGCCTCTTCCCCTTCCCTTGTGCCAACAGTGGGTGCTGCTTTTATTGCTTTGCCCTCACTTGCAAACCCAGCTGCCTCCCTCTGTCAGCAAGGGCGTTAGAGCCTTCTGGGCACGGACCTCCATCACTCATGGGGTTGGCAGGAGTCGAAGGGCTTTCACCTTCTGACGGCTTTGTTTTAAACAGCTTGGATCCACCCAAACTTCAATGCTGGTCTTGTCTTGGGGCATGTGGCTGGGCTGGGTATCTTCCCTCCCATTCCTGGGGGGTAGGAGGCTCATTGACCCAACTAGCACATGTCTCTGGCAACACTGTAAAGGGCATGGGGCTGTGATGCCAGGCGGGTAGAAGAGGCAGTTATGGGCTTGGAAAAGCAGGTGGTGCATGCAGTGTCCTGCCAGAGAGATCGTCTACGA
>NW_017729020.1:5059326-5060256 GCF_001723915.1 Gavialis gangeticus | reverse complement strand
GGCTTTCACCTTCTGACGGCTTTGTTTTAAACAGCTTGGATCCACCCAAACTTCAATGCTGGTCTTGTCTTGGGGCATGTGGCTGGGCTGGGTATCTTCCCTCCCATTCCTGGGGGGTAGGAGGCTCATTGACCCAACTAGCACATGTCTCTGGCAACACTGTAAAGGGCATGGGGCTGTGATGCCAGGCGGGTAGAAGAGGCAGTTATGGGCTTGGAAAAGCAGGTGGTGCATGCAGTGTCCTGCCAGAGAAATCGTCTACGATGTGTCTTGGTTTCCATGGCTTTGTGGCTGTCATGTCATGTTGTCAGGCATCCAGTTCCAGCTCTGCCCAAGGTAGCAGCAGAGGGATTTATGGACTGCCTGATACCGTAAGAACTCCAGTGTGTCTCCCTTCAGAAGCAGGGGAGCAAAGAAATCTCCATTCCTCTTGCCCCCCATCAATGCCCATCAGTGAAGTAGCGGCATTCCCAGTGCCCTGGGGGAAAGCCTGGGGAGAGGATTAAAGCACAGGCGTTGTTGAGCTGATGCAACTCTATAGATCAGCAGTTGTGGGGGGATTTCTAGCTGGGAGCTGGAAGGTATAGCAGCCCAGATGCACTGCAGAGGCGCCTGGGAATCTGGAGTCTTTGCCTGTCCTTTGGGGGCTCTGAGCAACAGCTGTCCAGGTGCGGAGAAAGGGTGAAAGAGCTGAGTCAGAGGTCCTTCCCTCCTCTGCTTTCATGACATCAGGGATATGGCCGGGGGGTGGGGTGGGGGGAAAGGTGTGTGTGATTCCCTTGGCATTTCTGGGACATGAAATAGGAATTCTCCTGCCTGAGGTCCAGTTTAGCCCCTGGATGAGCTCAGTTATCCAGATCCTCTTGCCGCAGCCTGGTGCTGTGTGTATTCGAGCCCAAACGGCCTCGGTGAACACAGAGACAGTAGCTA
>NW_017729020.1:5046651-5054326 GCF_001723915.1 Gavialis gangeticus | reverse complement strand
CCTTGGCATTTCTGGGACATGAAATAGGAATTCTCCTGCCTGAGGTCCAGTTTAGCCCCTGGATGAGCTCAGTTATCCAGATCCTCTTGCCGCAGCCTGGTGCTGTGTGTATTCGAGCCCAAACGGCCTCGGTGAACACAGAGACAGTAGCTAAAATCCAGCTGTGCTCTACTTAGTATTGAAGGTGCTTCTCAGCTGCAGATCCCTAAACTGCTTGGAGTGCGTTCTCAATATTACTTGGCTGTTTTTATCCTGTTTTGTGATGGTATTGATGCCTCTCTATCTACCCTGGTGTTATGGCTCCTCAGAAAGTGTTTGATCAGCTGCACTCTTTGCAACACAAGAAATGCTCTAGTATTTGTCTGTAGTCATAAAAGAAGTTCAAGCAAAGAGCTGGCATTTTCCTATGGGTGCCATGAGTCTCAAAAGACCGAGGCCTACTGTGTGACAGCCACCAGAGAGGAGTTGTGGACAGGACACCCTATAGATGTCATCCCATCCTCGGACAGAGGCAGTGCTATTGAGCACTCCACTCCACTTGCTGTCCCAGTATGGGTCGGGGACAGCTGAGACCATATCTGTCCAGCTGGAGGAAGCAAAGGAGACTTGAGGTTATTACCTGCCCTGGAGCCCAGCCAGGACACTGGGTTAATCATTCCTCTCCACAAGCTCATAAAAAGCCCAGGAGATCAGGTCCTTGGTTTTTACTGCATGTCCACAGAGCAGTGCTTGCATGCTGCCACGTCTGAGCTTCTCAGCTCAGTGCCCCAGTGTGGTGTGAAGAGATGGGGGGCCCATAGTTTCCGCCGTGCATGACTAATGTATCCCCTGGGGGAGGCAGTTTAGGATTGGGAGCTGTGCTTTTACAGCAAGGGAAGCTGAAGTCCCAGCAGGGGTGGGGGACTCTTCTCAGGCACTGGACAAGCAACTTGCAGATGGGAGGCAAAGTTGCATGTGCAGTTGGGTTTGCCTATAGCTGAGCCTCTTTGGTTTGTCTGCATGTGTGTATACATCTGTGCACATCTGTACTGCATGTGTGCCAGCCTGTGTGAATTAGCATGCGTGTGTATGTGAGGGCTCCTGCTCCGCTTCATGTCTGCATGTCCATGACACTCGTGCCCATACATCTATGTCCGTGCTGGAGAAACGACCAAGCCCCTGCGCTTCCTCAGCCCATAGCTCCGCCACCTAGTTCTCCTCCTTCGATGCACACACAGCTCCCTCGGTCTGTGGTCACCTAGTGTGTGACTGGGCTCATTTGCTTGTGCCAAAGACAGCTTGGTCCTGACAGAAAGCAGGGAAGCTTGGCAGGTTTCCTGGAGAGGGAGGATCCAGGCGGGCGCTTGTCAGGGGTTCTTCAGGGACAGCCGGAAAATGCCAGGCGCTGGGCTGTACCTCATGGCACTTCATCTGGTGCTTGGGGTGCAGGGACCACAGCCTGCTGGTAGCTTGCTCCACTGCCTGCCAGCCCCGGGCTGGTCTTTTGCTGAGTCCAGCTCGGACCCTGGATTGAGAGAGTTGAAATCCAGGCCTCTGCCCGCTGTAATACCCTCTGGATGGTAGTAAGGGCTGGCTGGGAAACCTGACTTTGTCTTTGTAGTGCAGAATTAGAGTAGCGCCTTAATTCCTGGTGTGTAAGGCCAGGAAAAAAGCCTTAGTAAAAGAAAGGTCTCCAGGGAAGGAGCTCTTCAAGACAAGGGCAGCGCAGCCACCAGAGCTGCTGTGGAAGAAAAAATACCGGGTAATTGTAATTAGATATCAGTGACTTGGAGAGGGGGATGGAAACGTTGGGGAGAGTCCACAGGGTCCAGTCAGGGAAAGAGGAGAAGGGGCGTGTGTGGCAGCATCCTTCTCCATTGGTATAGTCGCAATGTGTGCAGGGGTCGGGGCCTCCTGGGTCACCGTGCTGCTGTCAGGGTAAGGAGGGTGTAGGAGCTCCCTGGTACTCTGTACTGAGCCTCAGGAGGTCACTGTCCTTACCGTCCACCCAACTCACTGCACCATAGCCCCTGCTCCTTCCTCCCTCGTATGTATTGGGGGAAGCCACCTTGCCGTGTCTCATGAGTTTAACCCTATTCCTCGCCTTTGTTTTGTGCTGGGGAGGGGGTATATCTTATACACTGATACATCTCGTATGCTGGAAAATATAGTAAAGTAGAGCGTTGGTCCAGCTTCCTTCTTGGCAGAGACTCAAGGAAGCTGGAAATGTTTCTATGGGGGCTGAATTGAGGCTGGTGTGTTGATTGTGTGTGTGGGGGCAGTAAGGCCCCTGTGTATGTGTGCATGGGGGGGTGAGGTGGGGCCGGGCCGGGCTGGGGGTGCGAGGCAGCATTCAAACAGGAGTCTGAGAGGTCACTCCATGAGCAGGCCTGGGTGCTTGTGCGTGGCATGAGGCACGCGTGGTTGGGCTTGGCCAGGGGCTGGATCTCCCTCCAGTGGGGCAGTGCTGATGCTGGGCTGTGGCAGGGGAGATCAGGACCGGCAGCTCTGCAGAAGACGCTGCACCCGGCTCCTCTCTTCTGCCCACCCGTGCAGTCACGCTGCCTATTTTAAGCTCCGGGAGCTCAGGAGCAACGGCGCTGTGGATCGGCGACTCCCGGCAGCTTTATTTTTAGACCGCCTCTCCCGGCTGCGCCTCGTGCCTGAGGTGTGGGGACTCTCCCGCCAGCAGCCTGCCCCACCAGCTCAGCTGTTAGTCCATCTCTGGCTTGGCTACAGATGTGCTTTGCAGCCCCCCAGACCAGTTCTGCTTCTCTCTGCACCCCCTGCCCCCCCTTCCCTTTCCTCTCAATGGAAAGGTGCTGTCATGCCCAGCGCTTGGAGCACATTCTGGAGGGGGCAGGAGCTCCCCTACCATTTGTCAGCTGAGACGATGAGTCTCATCCTGGGAGAGGAAGTGACTGGCCCCAAGCTGCACGAGCCGGCCTGTCTGCCATTGGTTTGCACCTGCTGCACAGCGAGCCCAAGATGAAGCAGAAGCTGCACGAGCGCGGCCGTCAGCTGAGCTCTGTTGCTGCCGCAGTGTGCTGCCCTCGCCTCGGCCTGGAGAGGCGGCGGGAGTGAAGCAGGACTCAAAGCCAATATTGCCCTGCCTTGGCTGCCGCAGGAGTGTGGGGAGTGCCGGAAAGCAGCCGCCATTCAGCCCTGGGGAATCCCCTGCTGGTCTCTCTCTCAGTTGCTGACAGACAGGGCTCGGGGCTGTCAGGGGCACGTTCTCAGAGGCGATGCCGTGGTGCCTGGGAGACGGCTTCTCGGCGGCAGCTGCATCACCGGGAAGTCAAGGCTGCCCATTCGATCTCCTTTCCATCACCCGTGTGTAGCTGGCTGTACGTGCGTGTGTGTGTACGGGGGCCTGCCTATGAGTCACGGCCTCCACGGGAGCACATGGCCCAGGCCCTGAGAAACAATTACAGCAGGTTGGAATGAGGAGAGCGGCCGGGGGTGATTCATCCTCGGCCTTTCTCTCCGCCACCACCACGACGTAATTGGAAGTGAGCACTCGCTGAAGTCATTAACGGCACGAATCAAAACTAAAGGAGGGGGGAGAGGGTAAATACAGCCAGCAGGCAGCTCGTCCCGCACCGGTCCCCGGGTTCACGTGTGCCAAGGTCCAGGCAGATGTGGCAGGGACGTCCGCAATCTCTCCCTCTTCAAGCAGGGTTCATCCCCGAGCCCTCTGCAAACTGTAACCAGCCAGGGAGGAAGGCACTGTAGAGCTCTGATGGCTGGAGACAAGTGAGGCGTTTTGGGAGGTCTGGTGGTGTACTTGGGTCTCTGCTCTGCTTTTCCTCAGTTTCCCCATCTGTGAAATACGGGTGCTGGAGGGAGGGAGGGTGCTGGCTGGCACCAGGGTGTGCTGCTGCTGAATGGCCCCAGCATGTACATGCTTTCCCCTCTCTAAAGCACTGTCCAGCTCATCCACAGACATCCTCCATGAAGCCAACCTGTACCGTTGCTCCCTTGAAGCAGACAGCCATGGGGGGACCGTGTGCTGTGGAGAAGGGAAGCTCCTCCATGTGATAGGGACAGGCCCTCACATGTAAGGTCAGATCTGGGACCTGCTCTCCATCCTGTAGCTAAGAGGGTGTGGGGCCATCCCCCCAGCTCCCAGTCTTGTAGCGAAGAGGGCATGGGGCCAGGCTCCCTGTCCCAGACCCAGAGGGCATAGGGCCGGGCTCACAGTGCAGCCTGGTCCCTCCCCAGCCTCTGCGTCAGCGTCTCGGAGGGGACGTGTTCGCACTTGCTTGGGCCGGGGCGTGTTGAAGCAGCACCTCCTCGATCGATCGCAGGACTGGTCGTGAGGCAGAGGAGCGCTCCTGGGAGAGATGGGGGAAGGCGGGGGCCAGGCTGTGAGAGGCTTCCTCACCAGCCCCTGGTGCCCCAGGGACCCAGCAGCAGTGCCACAGGCACGCGTGTCCCCGGCCGCATTTTGCTGGGTAGGTGAGCGGGTGTCGGGCTCTGCTGGGGGGTTTGGTCCTAGGGAGAGCTGCAGTCAATACTGGCATTTCTGTGGGGACCCAGACAGGATCGTCATCCTTACCCGTGAGGGTGGGTTGGGGATTTGTCCCCCATGTTACGAAGGGTAGGAGCAACCCCAGCATCTCCCACTGCCTTTTCATGATGGGGAGAGCAGGCGCCTGGCAGGTGTGTGGGGCTGAGGGGGGTCCTGGCACTCCCATGCTGGAGAAGGAGCTGCCTGGCCTGGCTGTGGTGGGGGGTAACGCTCTTGCGTGGACCTTGCGTTAGGCTTCGGAAGGGCTGTAGGACACATCTGTGCCGGGTGTGGAGCAGAGGCAGGGTGCTGGGGTGCATGCATGTGGGGGCGGGCGGTGACAGTATTCTGGTTTCTTTGCAAGGGGAGTGTTAGCCCATGGCCAAAGTGGGATATCCTGCTGGAGGGGGTGAGCTTGTGTGGGTGCACGGGGCTCCATCCTGGCGGGGCGGGCAGCTAGCTGCCCGTGCTCTCTGGCCCAGTGACATGGGAGCCCTGTCAGCCCAGCCCCCTCCCCATCCCTGCGCCTCGGCCAGGTGATGTGGGCAGGGCTTAGTAACCAGGAACTAGTGTGCAGCCCCCTTGTGCGTGCACCAGTTCTGGATGCTGTGAGTCAGGACTCCTTCCATTGGACCCAGCTCGTGGCCTCAGTGCAGCCCACGCTTGGTTTTTTGTGCTGTCAGTGTGTGTCAGGGCCCCCACACTGCCCACGGTGAAGGGGCGAGTCAGCCCTGTCCTCCTAGGCAGGCAGGCTTAGCTCTGGCTCTCGCTTCCACTCGCTGTTGCCCACCCCACTCTGCGTTTCACTGGTGCCATCTCCATTCAGAGAGAGCAGCAGGGTCTCAGAGGCCCCTGACGGCCACGCCAGCCTGGTGTGAGAGCAAGAGACAAGCAGGGGAATCTCCAGTGCTGAAGGGCTGCCAGCCTATGCTTTGAGCACCAGGGGTGGGGTCTGCATGTGATGCCTGCAGGGAAATGTGGTCTCATCTAAGCATCTTTTGTTCCTTTGGCTGCACCTAGGGGCGGGGCAGAGGGGACCTTGCTGTTGCTTGCCTTGCCCCGAAGTGTGGGCAACTGGTGTCTCCTAATACTGGGGGGCCACCAGCAGCCGATTGCCGACTGGGGGTGTCCCCCAGTGGCTGATCGATGACCGGGGGCAGTACCGTGGGGGGGTTCCCTAACAGCTAATTGCTGCCACTGGCAAAAGTGCTGGCGGCAAACCTGGAAGTGGGGGCTTCTCTCGGGGGGGCACGGCCAATTTCAGGGGGTGCACGTGCACCCACTATGTGTCGCCAGTGTCGAAGGGTATGCGGGTCCCAAGGCTGTCTTCCCCCAGGGAGCCTTTCTGTGAACAGCATGCCTTTCTAAGCAGTTCACCTCCTGGACAGCTGCTGGCTCTGCACCAAAGGGCACTGATAGGGAGGATCTGTCCTGGGCCCCTTAGTGTGGCCAGCAGGGCTGGGGGGAGCCTGGATCACTTTTGGCTTGAGCCCCAGGAGCAGGGGAAGGGAGAGAAGTCCTTGGGGTTGGTATGGGCTCCGGAAGGAGCCAGCGGATGAGTACTAGATGCTGCCAGGCAGAAGTGTCTCCAGCCTCTCGCTCATCAGCCCCATGGCATGCCACGAAGCACTGCCAACCAGCTGCCTTGCATGTACCAACCTCTTCCCCCAGTCCTAGCAGAGTTGTTGAGGGAAGGGATTGATGGCCTCTTGGCTCTCCCTGAGCCTCGTGGGGGCATTCCTTTGGCTGCCTCGGGATGCTACAGGTGGGGAGACACCAGCTGCCTCAGACACCAGGGTCCTGCACCGGAGTCCCTGCAGCATGGCTCTGGTGTGAGAGCAGCTGAAGAGGGTATGTTTCCATCTAGGAGCTGCAGATAAAGTCACAACCAGGCAGATTGGCCTGGCCTGTAAGACAGAGCGCAGTGCTGCTGCAGAGCTGGTGGCCGGGGGCTGGACATCTCCCTGGGCTTGCAGCCTACACAGCTCCCACTCTCCCTGCTCCACTCCCTGAGCTGCAAAGCCCGAGCTGGTAGCTGGGCACATGCATGTAGGTTCAGCTTGGTTTGAGGGAGGAAAGAGACTTGTTGAGCCCAGAGCAAAAAAGGTTCAGTTTGGCTTCTCAAAGGGCTCCTCTTCCCCTCTCTTCCTCCCGCCCTGTGCTTTGGAACCTGCTTCTTGCCTTGTCTCCAAGAGCCTCTCTGCTTCCCAGGCCTGGAAAGTGTTTCCTTCTGCAGCCACTGCCTGCCAGTTGGCTTCCCTTGCCGGCCTCTCTCCCTCGTGCCTCACGGCGGGCGGGCGGCGTGGTGGGGATTCGCGCCCCGGCTTGGCCGCAGGCATGAATGAGCGCAGAGCGGCCAGGCTGCTCGTGCTTGTTAATCTGTGGCCTGTCTTTCTGCCCCTGCACTGTCAGCGCGCGCGGGAGCAAAGGGGACAGATTTCACTGCCTGCTGCGGGGCACCAGAAGGGCAGTGTGGTGCAGTGGGTACAGCGCTGGGTGTCTCTGCCGGTGTGGCCAGCCCTGTGTGCTTCCCCGCTGAGTTGATAAGCTCCTTCTGCATGGGACCTACCGCCTGTGTTAGCATCTCTGGGCCGTGAGCTGATTGCTCGTAGATGCCAATGTTGGTGTAGGGGCCTAACTAGCGGGAAAAGGATCTGGCTGAAGAGATTTGCCCAAGCTTAGAGCAGCAGGTCTTAAGTCCCCCATAAGCACCTGGAATCCTGAACCATCCTTCTTTTCACATGACTCTTGTGTGGTGCTCAGCCCTCACTCCTCAGCAGCAGAGTGGCATCAAGGCCTTGGCCAGGGTAGGGTCCCTGCTGTGCCCAGTGCCATACAGATGACTAGTGTAGGGGCATCCAAGAGGAGATGTAGAGGAATGGTGCCCATCAGTGGGGATGCAAATTGTACCACGCCACCTCCTGGTGCGGCTGTAGGGGGAGAATTTGAGCAGGTCCTTCATTGCAGGAGAGGAGTGGTAGAGGGCAACCATCGTTCCTTCCCCTCAATGGGTGCTGCTGACGGAGGAGCAGGATGTCTAAGACGTTCTTGTTCTGAGCCATTCTCATGCAGCCTGTAAACTTTTCCCCGTGGTGAAAGACAGTTTTGTTCCAGGCTTGCGGCGCGTGCCCGCTTGGCCTGTCACGCCGCCGGCCCTGCGGCAGCCTTTGTCTCCGTGGAATG
>NW_017729020.1:5011590-5041651 GCF_001723915.1 Gavialis gangeticus | reverse complement strand
CGGCGCGTGCCCGCTTGGCCTGTCACGCCGCCGGCCCTGCGGCAGCCTTTGTCTCCGTGGAATGCACGAGTCGGGAACCGTGACCTCTGGAGGGGCTACTGCCTTCCTCGGAGAAGACCCCGGTATGGGCACAGTGGTTGCTGGCCTGCCAGTGAAGAGGCAAATGTGTGCATAAAACACCTCCTTCCCCAGCCCCTAGAGCTACCAAGGCTGTATGCAGGGAGGCCTGTATTCCAGCCCCAGAGGGAAACTGAGGCAGGGGCAAACTGAAGCCGTGTTCCCACGGGGAACTCCTGTGCACTCCTGGAGCTGGGCTGCAGAGAAGCCGCGCAGCCTCGTCTGCTCGCGACTTCCGGTTGACTAATTAGCGCCATGGGGTGACCTGCCTCCATGCTAATTAGCCCATCACTGTCACCACAGGGGCATGCCTGGATGCCCAGCCTGTGGCTATGGAAGCCTCCTGCCCGAAGACCCGCAGGAGCTGACTGTAGACACAGCCTGTCTGGTCACCACCTGAACTGGAGCCGAGCCAAGAAGTCTGCTTCCCAGCCTGGGGCTCCGTCCTCTGGGCTTGCTCCCTTGGTTGCATCATGTTGTCCCATGTGATTGTGGTCCGGAGGCCAGCCGAGGCTGGCTGCTCTGGGGTCATGTATTGTGCAAGCCTCAGGTTCCCAGGCCGGGTCCAAAGTACAGGGAAAGGAGTGTTTTTGTTCTCTGGCCTGGACAGACAGCCTTCAGGTCATGGTGCAGTAGGAGCGATGGTCTGGGGGTGCTGCACATGGCATGAATGCACGGAGAGCTGGTGACCTGCAAGCCAGGTGGCTGGGGGATTTCCCGACTGTCACTCAAGAGTTTGGGGAACGTGACTTCATTTCCCTGGTGGGTCCAGAGTTCGGGGAATCTCCCAAAGGCTGAAATGTCCCCTCTCTGTCACTGTTTCATTCAGCCTGGCCAATCTGTCTCCAGCGGGATCTGTTGGTGTCAGATTTTGCCTTCTCTTCTCCTTTCGGCTTAGATGCCCTCCCTTTCAGAGATGCCTGGTGATAAGGGATGCAGGTGTTGCTATGCAACATAGCTCCTTTGAGCTAGTAGGTAAGCGAGTGGTACAAAAGAGCTGCAGATATGATATCAGTTGCAAAAGGAAGGTGCCATGCTGGGCTGGTTTGCAGTGTGACCTGCCTCCCTCTGTGCGTGTGTGGAATCTGCGCTTGGTTGGCCGAGGCAATGTGGATCGGAGATACTCCACACCAGAGGTGGTCGCAGCATTTGGGTCTAACCCAGTGAGTCTCAACCCGGGTGCTGTGAAATGGTTTTAAGGGTGCCATGATGTGGGAGCGCAGTTAGGTCTGTGCACACTTATACGGGATTGATTTCAAGTAGGAATCCTGAATGTCGAAAACATTCCTCCCAGTTGCAGTCTGAGTTCTTTGTAACAGAAGAATTGCTCCACTGTTTTTCTGTCGTTAAAAAAAAGCTAAGAGCTAGCATTTTCCAATGGGCCCTTGTGTCTAACCAGGGGTGTCTTGCGTCTGCAAACGATGGGAACCACTGGTCTTACTGTTCCTTCATTTCAAAGTGGCTTCTTGGGGCAGAAAAAGGGAAAAAACTCCCAATATTTTTTGTGGAAAGTTTTCCCTTGGGACAGTTTTTCATTTCTTCTTCCTCGCTTGCTGAAGGCAAAATCCATTTTTTTTGTTTTCCCATGGAAAAAAATAGAATCAAATTTTTGGATGTGATTTTTTGTTGTTGTTGCCTATACAGGCGACCCTCACCATTCGCGGGGGATACGTTCTCGTATCCCCCGCGAATGGCGAAATCTGTGAATAAGGCACTGCGTTCATGAATGCCGTCTGCGTTCGTGAACTCGGTGGCACCGGCGGCTGGGGGTGTGGCACGGCTGCTTTGGCGGTGGTGGGAACGTGGCAGCGGCCAGCGTGGAGTGCCTGAGGAGCTCCTTTAAGTGTATTTAAGAAGCGGGTTCGGCATTTACGAATATTTGAAACTGTGAATGTCGAACCCGCGAATAGTGGGGGTTTCCTGTACTCAATTCCTCCCTTCCCGTGAATACTTCTTGGAAATGGTTTAAATAAAACTAAAAACAAGACCCCTGTTTCTGGTTTTGATTTGTTGCTGTTGATGATGCAGTACACCCCCTCTGGGATGTGTGTAAAAATAAAATAAAAAAGATTCCAAAATCCCAGTGGAACACAATGGTGTTTTACCTGCAGGTCTTTTCCAGAGATGCTAATTACCAGCCCCCAAGAAAGTCACTTCCACCTCCTGTCCCTGAGCAAACTTTTTACTGCTGAGGCTCTGAGGCCAGTGGAAAAAAAGCAGAAGGAAGCTTGAACACCATGGCTGTGAGCTCCCTGCACAAGGAGGAAGGTCACCCTGTATGCCTCTATGCTCACTTCCCCATATCTTTCCTGGGAGTGTCAGCTCTTTGGGGTAGGACTCGCCTTTTTGTCTTGCGTTTGTACAGTGCCCTGCACAGTGCAGCCCATGCCTGGGGCTTCTGGGTTGTACCCGTTCAGAGCTGGGTCATACATATTTATTGAAGAGAGGGGTGAGGAGTGGAGGCACCTTGGCTCCATCCCTGGCAGCACATCATCCCCCTGGCAGGGGCTGACTCCCAGATGGAAGGGGTTCAGCTGTGACTGAGTCCCAGGCTTGCTGCCTGTCTGCACTTGGAGGATCATGGCCAGAGGTGAGCCCTGGAAATCTGCTGCTCTGCCCCCAGCCTCTCCTCAGGGGAGAACAGGCCTCCTTAAAAAGCTTGGAGTGCTCCAGCTCTGCATGTCTTGGGCTTCCTGGGACATCCCGTCCCCCTGCCTCACTGCCCCAGGGCCCAGGAGGCAGCAGCCGGCTGCCTGGGAAGGGAAGGCTGCTTGTGACTCGGGCTTGCAGCTTGCTTCACATGGTGGGGCCCACCCGCCTGCCAGTTGCGTGCGCAGCGATGAATTTTCCAACCTGCCTTTGGACCAGATCCGAGGCAGATGAACAACAGATGCTCAGAGCACCCAGCCTTGGCCTCAGCTGCTTCTAAAGTGCTTCCTTGTTGTCCTGTTAGCGAGCCATCCCCGGGAACGTCCAGTGCTAGAGCTGATGCAGCCCAGAGGTCACTCGGATGCTGCCACGGGATGTCCGTTTTGTTCGCTGCGTGCGGCTCTGTAGCTCTGAAGTCTGTTGAGCTGCACTTGCAAGTCCTGTTCCCCTGACTTTCTGTGGAGTTCCTGGGGCTTGTTGGGAGCCAGCGTGGAGGAAATCATGGTCCCTTGCAAGACCTTTTGTCTTTGCTGCAGCCCATTCACCCACACCCATGTGTTCCCTCTCCTCCCAGCCAGACTTTCACCCCTGGGCTCCCACTTCCTCACTGTTGGGGCCACAAATGGGAACACCCAACAGCTGGGCCTGACCCCAGATTCACGCATGTCTCAGTGTGCCTGTGGCACCTTGATCTGCTGCTCTTTCTCCTGTGGTGGTTAGAAGCAGCCCTTTGGGGCTGACTGGGCAGCTTCCTTGTGCACCGCCGGCTCGGAAAACCAGGACCTCTTGTCTGGGGTCCTTCAAGCTGGGGGTCACCCTGTGCGATGGGTTTCTTCTCATGGGACTGTTTAGCTCATGAACATCTCTGTTCACGCCAGGTGCTCTTTCCACTCCCAGGTGTCTGCCAAGACCCAGCCATGCGATAACAGGCAGAGGCAAGGTAGGGCAGTGGGAGGCCTGGGTGTAGGTTAGCCCCTTGGGCTTTCTGTGCTCAGCTCTTTGTCAGCTCAGTTCAGCATTGGGTGTCAGCTCCAACCCAGCTGGGGATTGTGCCAGTGCTCCTGCTGGGACTTCAGCCTGAAGGAGTCTGGCTAGAGGGTCCTGCCCCACCACTTAGGGTCAGACCAGCAGCATACTTGAGGTCAGGAAGGAGTTTTACCCCATGGTTAGATTGGGGTGGACTGTAGAAGTTTTGCCTTCCTCTGTAGCAGGGGGAACGGCCCCTTCTGGGATCTCTCAAGTGTATTTTAACAACCTTTGTGACAGAAGGATGTTGGCCATTGCGGTCCCCCTGCTTTGTCTGGGGCAGGCTCGGGTGTGATGTCTGATGTTGGGGAGACTGGTGGATGTTGTGTACCTTGATTTTAGCAAGGCTTTTGATATGGCCTCCAACAACATGCTCCCAAGCAAGTTAAGGAAGTCTGGGCTGGATGAATGGGCGGTAAGGTGGGTAGAAAACTGGCTGGAGCATTGGACTCAGAGGGTAGTAATCAATGAGTTGATGTCTAGTCAGCAGCCGGCATCAAGTGGAGTGTCCCAGGGGTCTTGGGGCCAGTTTTGTTCAATGTCTTCATCAACCTGAAAGATGGCATAGAGTGCACCCTCAGCAAGTTTGCAGATGACACCAAGCTGGGGGGAGTAAAGGAATCTCATGAGGTTCAACAAGGACAAGTGCAAAGTCCTGCACTTAGGACAGAATAATCCCATGCACCAGTACAGGCTGGGGGCTGACTGGCTGGGCAGCAGCTCTGCAGAAAAGGCCCTCGTGGTTACAGCGGACAATAAGTTGGAAAGAAGTCAGCAGTGTACCCTTGTTGCCAAGAAGGCTAATGGCATACTGGGGTGCATTAGTATGTGTACTGCCAGTAGGTCAAGGGAAGTGATTGTTCTCTAGTCGACACTGGTGAGGCCACATCTGGAGTACTGTGTTCAGTTTTGGGCCTCCGCTACAGAAGGATGTGGACAAATTGGAGAGAGTCCAGTGGAGGGCAGCCAGAATGGTTCAGGGTCTGCTTCACATGACTTGTGAGGAGAGGCTGAGGGAACTGGGCTTATTTAATCTGCAGAAGAGAAGACTGAGTGAGGATTTAATAGCAGACTTCAACTACCTGAAGGAGGGTTCAAAGGAGGACAGAGCTGGACTGTTTTCAGTGGTGGCAGATGACAGAGCAAGGAGCAACTGTCTCAAGCTGCAGCAAAGGAAGTTTAGGTTAGATGTTAGGAAGAATTTTCTCACTAGGAGGGTAGTAAAGCAGTGGGATGGGTTACCCAGAGAGGTGGTGGAGTCTCCAGCCTTGGACCCTTTTAAGACCCAGCTAGACAAAGCTTTGGCTGGGATGATCTAGTTGGGGCTGGTTTTGCTTTGAGTGGGCGGTTGGACTAGATGACCTCCTGAGGTCCCTTCCAACCCTCATTTTCTATGATTTCTGTGTTGGGTCAGGGTTGACTCTGTTGCCTTGCTAAGTGGTTAGATCATGGATTTGTAGAGGATGGTTTGGATTGGGATGATCTTGACTCAGCCAGGGGGTTGGACTAGATGTTGCCTTTGGAGATCCTTTCCAGCCTGGCTTCTCTATGATCCTATTATCTGGACAGCGGGGCTGTGAATAGAAAGACATGAAGAGCTTGTGAGAGGATATGTGTGCTCTGTAGGCAGTGATTTCTGAGCCTTTTGGAGCAGAATTTGGAGCTTGGCTGCCCAGGTCTGAGCCTTGACCAGGTTGGGGTAAATGCATTTGGGATTTGCAGTGGGATATGCTACTGGTTGCGCTTGAGACCCTGGGCCTGTCCTGCACATGGCTTTAAGCTCCCACCAGTGACTACATGGTAGAAGGGTCTGCATTTAATTCTGCTCCACAGCAGCCTACATCAGGGGCACCCCATGTATAGTTATCTGGACTGACATGGGTGTTGGGGAGGGAGAAGTGAGGGCAGGCCATGGGGTAGGACAGCCCTAGAGACTGGCTGGCACTGCCTCTGGCACTCAGCGAGGCTGTGGAACAAACCTGTTCGGCCCACCCAGGAGACAGAGGCTGTCAGGGAAAGCCTTGAGTCGGGGGGGACACATGTTAAAGGGGTGGGAGATCTTCCTTCCTTCCCTGCAGCCCTGCTGATATGGTGGCTTATGGCAGGGTGGATGTCTCCCTGACCATCAGGCACTGCTTTATTACCAAGTTGTTTGTCCCCATGCATTGCGAGTGCTGGGTAACCCCGTGACTGTTATTATAGGGCTGCCTGTGAGTGTGGCTGTGTTCAAGCCAGGGTATGAGCCTAGGGCTGCCTGCCTTGGTGAACGGTGGCAGCTTGGCTTGTGCATTGGTCGATTCCCACTCTGGCTCCAGCCTGGAGGGCTTTGGGGCCAAGACGGAGCAGAGCAGAGCAGAGCCCCCACACCCCTGCTGCACCCAGAGCTGGTGGCGTGGGGCTCCCCCCAGGCCTGCTTGGCGGGGCCAGGCGGGTGCTGGGTTCCCCTCAGGTTGCAGCTGCCAGGCTGCGCTCCCACAGCCAGCGCTTGTGGAGCTCCCGTGGCGCAGCTGCCAATGTAGGGAAACCACAAGCTCGGTGCCTGGCCTGGCCGGGCTCCATTCCTGAGCTGAGGAGCGCGGCAGGGAGCCAGCGAGGCGCATGTCTCTGGGAAGGCTGAGGTTTCTGGCTGTCAGCGTGCGTGTCCCTTGCTGACCTCCTAAACACCCTCTCAAGCACGGTCCTTCCCCACCGCGGCCCAGCCGGAGAGGACTGCCCTTCCGCCTCCCAGCCTCCCACGCCTTGTCCTCCATCCCCATGATGTGGGCTGTGGCTGGAGAGGGCCTTTCCCCCTCGGTGATCCTCGCCTCACTTTGGCCCTTTGCTGCTGGGATTTGGTCGGGAGAAGGCAGTGAGGTCTCTCCAGTGCCCAGTGAAGTGGAGCAGTTGGACATTGGCAAGTCCCCTTCCAGCTGCTGCGGAGCCTCTTCCGGTGTCTCCTCTGTTTTGCAGCGGCTTTGATCTCCAGTTCCCCGAGAGAGAATCACCTGTGAATTGCAGGTCTGGAGCAGAGCCTTGCCTTGCTGGGTTGGGATTACACCAAGAAATGGGGCCTCTTCTTTGGGATTTTCCCCGCTTCTGGCCTCAGGCCACCTTGGAGTGCCCCTTTTATCCCTCTGCCTTTAATGAACATCCCCTCCCACCCTGGCCTTTCTCCTCTGCCCTTTGGATGACTAGGGGGAGCAGGCAGGCCGCCTGTCCCAAACCCGCTGTGACATCGGCAAGATTGGAAATGGGCCTGAGACACTGGACAGCACCGTCTCCCACTGCAGAGCAGGCATCGGTGGTTGCTGGAGGCTCCTGTCTTTGGACCTGTCGGCATGATTAGCAGCACTTGGGCAGCAGTGGAGAGGCAAAACTAGATGGGAGGAGCAGGGGGAGCCATGGATCTTTGTCCCAGGAGTAAGTAGCAGTGTGGCAAAATGACAGTGTGCTGCCCTCCCTGGAGTTGCACCTGGAGCTCATGCTTTTCCTGTGCGTTGGTGGTAGAGGAACAGCAGCACTGGGGAATCCTGACAGAGCTGAGGTCCCCTCTGCACTGAGTGCCACCCGGATGCCCTGCATGTGCCCCAGGGAGCTTGCAGCACAGGCAGAGGTAGTAGGGGAAACTGAGGCACAGAGGAAGTGTGGGGAAGTGACTCCCCCTAGGTCACCCAGCAGAGCTTGGGAGCAGAACCCTGGTGTCCCGAGTCCCTGTGCAGAGGCTTATGTGCCACCTCTCCTGCCCTCCCCCTAGAAGTCCTTCTCTGTGGCACGGCTTGTTAAGAAACCAGCTGGTGTGCAGTGGCTGAATGGAGGGGCAAAGGTTGGTAGTTGGCACTGAATTTACTCACTGTCAGTAGTCTTTTAGCAAATGGCTCATGTGCATGTCATGTTTGTGTGTATCACACATGTGTGTCATGTATATGCATGCATCCCTCCCTTGCCATATGCTGGCAGCCTCCTGAAAGGTTGTCCTTTGGTGCAGGGACTGTGTTGCTCTGTGTGTGCACAGCCTACAACGTGATCTGGATTGGTGCCCGTGGGCATAATTGCAGTGTAGACGTGAAGCAATCCTGAACAGGAGCAGCCTGCCTCTCCCACCCAGTGCTAACTCTCTTGTGTCTGGCAGGTCTCTGAGCAGCTCCAGTGCCAGGGCGGGGTCTGAGGGCTGGCTGAAGTAAGCCAGATCCATTTTGAAGCTGCTCCTGATTCTGGGCTGTGGACCAAAGCCAGCAGGGTCTGTCTCATAGCAGGTGCAAACAGGGGAGAGGCTGGGAGGCAGGCATCCAGCTGGGAGACGGCAGTGTGCCAGGGCCAGGGAGGGCTTTGCTTGCCTTTTTATTCATGATTCCTGCCCCTCTCAGGACGGCGGAGCAGCTCACTGGGGCTGGAGGGGAGCAGTTGTCTGAGATGTGCTCAGTGTGTGAGAACGGGAGCATGGCATGTTTTCACCCTCTGCGCACACCTGTCTCGCGGGCTCCAGATTCTCCCGGCCTCGGCGGAAGCAGCACATGTTGGCACGGGCGGGCACCTGGGTTTCCTGAGAAAGCGTGTGGGTGTGGGACACGCGTGGGTAGTGGGTGTGCTCGCAGGCGTGGTTCAGCATGTGCATGCACACGGGTGTTTGTGTGGGCAGGATCCTGCAGGCCGGCCTGTGGATCTCAGGGGCCTTGTCTGTGAACGCAGGGGCCAGACGTGCTTCGGGGGCCTGTGAACCCCGGTGCGTTCTCTTGCAGCCCTCGCAGGCCAGCGCATGTCCCCTGCTCTGGCGTGGAAACCCAGCACGAGCAAGCTGCTGTGTGTGGTAGGATGAGAACCGGCCTGATGGCAACATTGTGCCAGTATGTGGCCTGCCCCAGCACTTTAAATGTCCCAGACTAGCGTCATCCCAGTCCGTGGCTGGGGAAGCTTGAGGAGACAAGTGACTCATCCACGCTCACGCCCAGGGGCTGAGCTGGGAAGAGAACACAGGAGTCCTGCGCCTTCCCCCGGTGGGGCTCCCTCGAGTGGCTCCCCGCCCCTTTAGAGCTGGGCGTCCAAACTGTGGCGTCTTGACTTCCACCTCCTGCTCCAGCCCTTGGCCCACGCTGCCTCACTGGCTCAGGGGACCCTGGCATGCTTCCCTGCGCCTCCAACATGCCCGCATTGACTCACGCTGGCCCGGCCCACGTTAATGTTTAATTTCCCTTTGTTTCCCTTCGAGGAGGCAGCGAGCCCAGCGCTCCTGGGCTGGGAGAGAGCCAGGTGGGTGTGCAGACAGCTGCAGGCTGGCTCCCCGCTCCTGTGTTTGTGCTTGCCTCGCACAGAGGAGCTAGGAACAGACGCCGCCCCACCTCTTGGAGGTGGCTCCGATGAGAGCCGCGTGTGCTCAAGGTGGGGACCCGGGGCACAGAGGCTGCAGCCCGCAGTTCCCCCCAACCTGCAAGGCAGGTGTCTCGGGGCACTTCTGGGAGCTGCTGTCTGTATGGGCATGTAGAAAAAGAGGTGGGGAAATGGTGTGCGTGCACACAGACACACACATGTGCTCCTCCACGGGTTCAGGGCTCGACCCAGCCACTGTTTACCAAGGAAGAGGGATTTAAAACCTGTTCCCCTGGCTTCACCCGCTGTTGATTTTTTATGTGGCCAGAGTGTGCGGTTTGGAAAGGGCAGCGAAAGCAGCACTTGATTTATGGCCAGTGGGGACGTTTGCTTTGGGCTGGGTTTTTTTCCCCCTCATTGCACACTGAGGACATGGGGCTTGTATGTGTGCAGATGGGGCTGGGCCTGTCTTTTTAGGAGTGAATAAATGGCCCTGGGTTTGCGGTGGGATCCTTCCTGCGAAGAAACGTGCTTTCTCCTGGGGAAGGACCGTCAGCCTAGCCCTCAGGTTTTCCTCGTGTTTGGTTCATCGCTGGGTCCCAGCATCTGCGAGAAGAGCATGGTGCTCTCATCATTCAGAGGCTGAGGCAGTAGCATTTCATTCACATGATCTCGGTGAAGTTTGTGCTGTTTCTCTAGACTCCCCCATATGACCTTACTGTCACTCAGGCCCTGGGCAGATGAATCAGCATTGCTCACTGTAGTGCTGTAGTGTAAAAAAGACTGGTGGAAAAGCTCAGTGGAGAGATGATACAGGCTCCCAAAGGAGAAGGAATTTTGTGGGGGGGGAACTCTGGGTTAATAACCCTGGTTTAGGATATGTTCATTTCCATCCGTCCCAGAGTACCCATTTGATTCAGGCAACCAGGCTACTGCTTGCCTCTCTGCTGCCTAGCACTGAAGTTGTATTCAGCTACCTCAGGTTAACTGCATGTGTGTCTGCTCCTGATCCAAGTGTACTGGACACAAGTGTATGAAACCCATGTGAATGACACCGGGGTCTGTGCTGGTGTGTCTGGGACTCTCAGTTCATGGCCAATATCATTGGTGTGTGAGAGAACAAATGCAGTAAAGACTGAGGTGCTTGGACGTTGTAGTAATTGGGGCAGGGTAAGTACTGTGGAGTCAGGCATGGGGAGGGGAGAGCGCATGTGGAGGAGCACAAGGAGGCTGGTGGGATCTGTTCCCTGGCTGGGGTGTGTAGAAACCCAGCTGAAATGCCCATGCTGAATGCTCTTTCCCAGGTAATGACTCTGTGAGCTTCCCCGATTACATCAGAGCAGGAGAGAGTCCTGGAGCGAGTAAGTGGAGAGATGGGTGCCTGGTTGCTGGTGGACTGCCCCAGTCGGGACCTGCGCTCAGCTGGGGCTGGGGGTCCAAGGGCCAGTGGAAATGCCACGGTGCCTTTGCGGGATGTCATCAGCTACGGCCACATTCCCCATGGGGACTGGATCAGGGCTGGGTCTGGGGATCGTAGGTTTGTCCTGGGCTGCCGTAGCAGCAGACAGCACCAGTCTCTGGCCCTTTCTGCCAAGGATACCAGCTGGCCACGTGTGGGGATTGCTGCAGCTGTGGTAGTAGCCAGCCCTGGATACCCTGGATACCAGACAGCTTTGTTGAAGCTAGCAGCAGAGCGCTGATGATATCAGCAGACGTCTGGTCTGTAGGGTTTAAAGGTCAGCTTCTGAGCACCTTGCTTGCTGCACTGCGGGAGCTCACCCAGCAGTCCCTATGCTGAGCCTGCGAGGCTGCAGGGCAGTTGGCACTGGGCTTTCACGAGACTCAACTGTTCTCCTTTGGTGTCTTCCCCTCTCCCTCCTGCCCTTCCAAAGCAGAGGCATGGAGAGTCCGTCTTGGGGGCCTATCTCAAAACCCAGTGCTGATGTATAGTGATCCTGGGCCCTGTCACAGAAGAAGGAGTCAGCACGGACCCTCCTGCTAGGTGATTCATCCCCTCACAGGCGAGTGGGGTGGGCCTGCTAAGCAGAGACCCCATGGAGAGTCAGATGGATCATCTCTGGGTTCGCAGACCTGTGCTAATCACGAGTGAGGTCACTTTGAGGGCTGATGTGGAGCATGGAGCTGTGAGTCCCAGTGTCTTCAAGAGCCCTGGAGGCCCCCCGAGCTGAAAGACAATGGGCAAAACCTATGCTCTGGTTATAAGTGCTTCATGAGCCTTGTGCTGCTCCCCGTGACCCTCCTGAGGCCTTGGTGCCTTGAGGCCAGATTCTTATTTGCCTTGTTGCTTGGCTCAGGGGACCCAAATCAGGGAGGAAGGCCCTGTTGTGCTAGGTGCTGCACATTCCCACTGGTAGGAGGGGTTTCCTGTTCCTCAGAGGTGGCTGCTTTAAGAGGAGGGCCCGTGGGAAGATAGACAAACAGAGCAAGGAGCTGTCAAGAGCCCAACTAGAAGATCCCAGCAGTGGGGCTGTGTTCTGCTTGCAGCCCCGAGGGCTTGAGAAGTTACCCCGGAAGCAGGAGGCTTCTCGGTCTGGAAGCAAGGTGGGCGCAGGGAGTCTGTGCCAATGTGGAGGGTCTCTCTCAGACTCCCTGCAAGTGCTGACCCTTGGAGCAATGGGGCAGTCTTCTCTGTTTCTCTGCTCAGGACGGGCTGGTGGTCTCTTTCCTTGTGGTCTCAGTGGGTGCAAAGGGATGGCACCCCAGGCAGAACGCAGCCAGTCCAGTTGCTCTTCTCATGGCCATGGCTGCACCACTGAGCTGGCGCCTCTCTGGAGACCCACCTTGACAGGGACAACAAGGGCCCATGCACTCTTCTTCCAGGCACCCAAGAGACAGGCAGTAGCAGCACAACTCACGTGTCCCACAGCAGCTGCAGTGGCCTGTGCTTGAGTCCTGCTGTGTCAAAGGCCGACCCTGATGTACTGAGGTGGGTGCGGGAACCTGGTCATTCGGGCTGCGAAGGGAAAGGCCTCTGGAGGGGATGCAGACCCCATTCCTGCTTTCGTAGCCGGCAGCTAGTCTTCACCATGCCTGCCCTGTCGGTGCTGGGCTCTGAGGGACCACCGAGATGAGTGCAACGGTGGAGATGGGGGGTGCCAGATGGTGTGTCCTCAGTGGCGGTCCTCTCCTCTCCACATGAGGCAGGGCCTGCTCTCCTTGAGTGAGGAGACCCTAGCAATGGCTCTCAACCCCTGCCGGCAAGGAGGGATGCGAAGCTGATGGGCTGGCTCTCCCTGGTTTGAGGCAGCGGGAATCTCCCTTGGCTGCCATACAAGGCACTGGGGAAAATATTGCCTACCCACCCCGACATAAATCATCCCCTCCTTGCTGCTCCGACCCGGGCGCCGTGGAGCCCTGTGCCAGCAGGCGCTTACCCGAGCCGAGGGCCTCGTGCTCTGGGCCCCGTGCCCCGCGGCGCATGATTGGCAGGGCGACCGTGCGTCGGCATGTACGGGGTAATGACTCTGTGAGCTTCCCCGATTACATCAGAGCAGGAGAGAGTGCCAGAGCAAGTGAGCGGAGAGACCGGTGCCTGGTTGCTCGTGTTCCCGCGTGGACTGCCCCGATGGGGACCTGCGCTCAGCTGGGGCCAGGGGCCCGAGGGCCAGTGGATCTGCCACCGTGCCTTTGCAGGGATGCCGTCAGCCACGGCCACATTCCCCGCAGAGCTGGATCAGGGCAGGGTCTGCAGGATTGCCCTAGAGCTGTTGTAGCAGCCACCGACACCGGTCTCTCGTCGCAGGACAGGCAGGGGGCATTTAAGGTTCTGCACCTGGAGCCCGAGGCAGGAGGGTCTCGGGGCTTGCCAAACGCTGCCTCTCGCGCCTGTGTTTCTCCAGATGGCTTGTCAGAGGCTTCCTCCTGGAGGCTGTGGCCTCCCCGCTCTGAGCCCCACAGGTCCGAGGTGGGACAGTGCTGCCTTCCTCTCCCTTGCTGACCCTGCTGTCTCTGGCTGCTGCCATTCTGGGGCTGTACGTGCACTGTGCAGGAGGGATAATGGCCCCCACAGCTGTGCGGCAGGGGGAGGGGGAGGTGTGTGTAGGCTGAATAACTAGAGCAGTGTTTCCTCCTCTGCGGTCCTTAGTTGTGGTGTGTCACGTTTTCCTTTGGACCCTCCATGCTTCCTTTTCCTTTGGCTTCTTGATTCTCTCTGCTTTCCCAGCGGATTCTGCCAATGTAAGTGCGCTCCCTCTCCCTCTCCCTCTCTCTTTTTTTCTTTCCCCCTTTTCCCCCATGCGCCGCTGTCCCCGGCTTGTCTGGGTCATGGCGTGCCTTTGTGGCTGAAGAAACCCTGGCACTGGCAAGCCTGTGTGTGAATGCCCGTGTGTGTGAGCCTGTCTGCTCACTGGGCACAGCGTATCTGTCTCCTGCACGGAGGGATTAACGGGCAGTGGAGGTGGTGGCGCCAGCAAGTACATGTCACGTTTAAAGCACAGGATTCACAAACCGCAGCTCACCTGCCAGGCGTGGTGCTGGGTTGGGGCGACCAAAGTAGCTTGGGTGGGGGGGAAATGAGTCCCGCAAAGCACAGGCAGCGCCTCCGCGCTCTGCAGTTTTGCTTGCACTTTCTACAATCTGGCTCTGCCTCTGTGTGTGTCCAGGCAGGGTTGTGGGGGAGGGAAGGAGGGAGGTTCAGTTTGCAGCTCTTTTGCTTTGCCCACTGGGGCATCAAAATAACTCAGGGGGGAGTGGGGCAGAGAGGGAAAGAGAAGCACATGCCCCCAGCACAAAGGTTGCCCTGTCATTTGTCAGGTTCTGCAGCCTTGCAGTGGGGTTTCCCCGCAAGGATCTTAAATTATAAATGGCCCCTGACTTCTGTTCCTGAACAGCTTAGCTGCATTTGGAAGCTGTCCAAGGTATTTTATTTTTCCCGGAGACATTTAAAGAACCCAAGGGCTCGCTGCTCCTTAAGGGAGTTATCCCCTCTTAAAAATGTCGAGTGCTCCCAATTGGGGCTGGGGGGGATTTGAAACTTTGGCAGGACAAAAGCAAGGGCATTGGTTTAAGGAAGAATCTTTAATGGTTTTTGGGTGGGTGTCAATGAAAGTCAAGGCAGCATGGCTGGGAAAGCCAGGGTGACTGTCTGTGGGAGCTGGGCTTCCTTGGTGTTAGGCGAGGCAGAGAGAGGCACAGAAGAAATTATTTTGGCCTGCCCCGAAATGCAAAACCTGCAGAATCTACCCACCTCTTCAAAAGTGAGGGGGAGTTGTGCTGCTGACAGCTTTGGGTGAGTGGGGGAGAAGGGCAAAGACGTAGATGTGGATATTCGCTTCTCTCTCTCCCCACCCCCTCCTGTGCACTGCAAGGGAACAAAGGAAGCCAGGCAGAAAAGCCACGAATGTGCGGGGTTTGTTAAACAAGGGGTCGCTTTGATTGGCTCTGCTGGGAGGGGGGAAAAAAATCTGCCTCTGATTTGTAAAAGCCATTAGATGGATCATGAACCCTTTGGGCACTGGCTAGCTCAGCACAGCTGGGGCTTTGGGCCTACGATCTCCCTGACTGGTGTCCCCCATCCCACTGGAGGCAGCATGGACATCACGCTCCCCACTCCTGCCATCCCCGGCGCTCTTGTTGCAATGCAGGGTTTGATTGTGCTGTGCCTGGACTTTGTAGGTCCCCGTGGGTTCATAGGTTCTCAGGCCAGGAAGGAACCGTATTGATTGTCTGGTCTGTCCTCTGGTACCATGAAATCTGGAGATGCTCATCCTTGACTCTTGCCAGTAACTTCTGGTTCCGCTCAAGCAGAACACATAGAAAGAAACGCCCAGGCTTGACTTGAAGTGTTGGAGCAAATGTCAGTGCAGTGGGTTTTCATCCTGCTTCTTTAATGTAACCCCTGTGTGCTTGGGAAATACAGGGAGAGGAATGATTTAACTCATACCTAAAAGGGCACTATGCATCATTATCCTGGGGTAGCAGTTTATGCTATGTGTGAAGTATTAGCAGTGTCCCCAGGCAAGCTGGGTGTACTATGCTCTTTCCACTTTGCTTTGTAGATGTCTTTCTCCTGCAGTCAGTGAGTTTGCGCTGCCGGCGAGTGGCTTGCTTGGTCATGTGCACCTGAAGGACACATCTTACGTGCATATAGGCATTGTGGATGCCCAAGGCTGGCTTAAAACCAGTGCAGCAAACTTTTTAGTGGCTGTGTCTGTGTCCAGAGTGCAGAGGCAGAGTTCGCTGATGTTCTGCATGGGAATCTGTGGTAGGGATGGACAGCAGGAGGTTTGGGACAGTTGGAGGGAAGAGCAGGTGCTGTCCAGGCCTCCCCTTGCCCTTTGTGTTAATGCATCTCTCTCCTGACATGCCCCTGCTGCTGTCTTCACCCAGGGATCTGCTGTGCTGGTTTCTGAGCTGGCTGGAAGCTTCCCTACCCAGAGACTTGACATTTGCAAATCAGTAGAAGAATGATGCTTGACCCTGGTGTGTCAGGACTCAGTTCGCCATGTGGATGCTTCCTGGCGGGGGGACAGTCTCCCTCCCCAATTCCCTCCGCATGTGTGTTCAAACCAGGCACTGAACTATGACAGCAGGAGCAAGAACAAGGCCGCTCTTAGCTTCCTCTCAGGCCCCTCTTTATGGAGCACTTGGGTTTCCCTGGCAGGTGTGAACTCGTGTTTAGGACCTGGCTCTAATGGTTTGGCACTCAATGGAAGCAAATGACTTCTCTACCCTATGTCGCTTCCTTTGCAGCATTCCATGGCTGTTTCACTTAGGTTCTCCCCACCCTGAGCAAGAGGCAAAGCTCAAGGTTTTTTACAAAAAAATAAGTGTGTGTGTGTGTGTGTGTGTGTGTGTGTGTGTGTGTGTGTGTGTGTGTGTGTGTGTCTGCCAAGTAAGCACACTTGACAGCCCATTACACAGTTTGTACCACATAACAGTGTGCCCACGCACCCATCCCCATACCTCCACCCACTGCCCTCCTCAGAGGGTCTACTTCTGAAAAAGTCTATGCCAGACCCTTCTCCACCAAATGAGGTCTGCCATTTCTTTCCTGTGGTCCTCTTCTGTCTTTTTGTAGTACTGCTACATTTCACAAGGTGAAGCTCAAGGAGAAGAGAGCACCTGGGGGAAAAGGGAGGCAGAACTTCCCTGCCTGCTCCGCATTGTGTTAGGACATCTCCCGCAGACGAGCCAGGGTGGGATTTCCCAGAGAACACGGATGTAGGCCCTGGGCTGCAAATGAAGTCAGCCCCTGGCGTTGTCAGTGGGGATGCTGTCATGGCTGTGCCGCTTCATTGGGGGTGGGGGTGGCCTGGCATTGTGTCTTCCATTCCAGGCCCCCCCCTGCCCCATGCAGCTAGTGATGCAGAATAGTGGCGGCGATGGAGTGGAGGGGCAGAGCGAGGAACCAGCGTTCCAGACATGAGCATCTATCCATGGGACGTGAGCATCTATCAGTATCTAGGAAGGTCACGAATGCCAGGGTTTGAGGGTCTGATCAAGATGATGGTCATGAGGAGGAAGGGCAGGATGAGAAGCAGGAAAGGCTTGGGGATGTGAACAGACATCACAGCTATACTGGGATAAGGCCTGACAGCGTTGCTTTTCTGACCACATGCTGCTGGGTAGCGCGAGGGTTGCAGACCTCGTAACCTCAATGCTTTTCTGTGCAGGAGCGTAGCTCACGTGCGTGCCCTCAGACAGCATCTCTGTTGGACCCGCTGATGCCTGCTCCCCAGGGGTAGCTTCCCTGCCCCCTTTAAAAGCTGTTGGAAGTTGTGTCTTTCTAAAGCCTTCATCTTGGCATCTATTTGACAAGACAGCTTCCTTCCTGAGGGAAGTGGAGAGGGCTCCCCTTGCAGGGTTGTTTCAGACAGGATTGAACATGGGTTTGGGAGGCCAGCTGACAGTAAGGGTCAGGAGGATATGAGGAACTGTGCGTGCATGTGTGTATGTGCAGGGCTGTCTGCAGTGTGGGTTTCCCGAAGTGGGGTATGTTGTCCTGAGACTTGCAGAGAGAGGCATGCGTATGGGGCCCGTGCAGCAGGATGAGGTGAGGACAGCAAGTGTGGGACGTGCTACCCCCATGCATTGGGGAACGTGAAGCCACAAGAGGGTGCCTGGGTTTGGCTATCCCAGGGGACATCCCTCGGAGTTGTCTGCCCGCAAAAGGGGTCCTGGCAGCCTGTCTCTGCTGAAGCTGGAAGGAGATTGGGGTGGAGGGGAGTTGGCTTCCTCTGGGGCTTACCCCAGTTCTCCTCCTTCCCCTTTCTGTGGTCCGTTTCTCAAGCGCTCCCTCCACTTCTGGACCAGGGTCCTCCCCGGGTGGCAGTCTTGGTAGAGCTGTGGGCCCAGCAAGCCCCAGGCTGGGAACACAGAATTGGTTTTGTTCCTTATTTTCCTTTAAACAGGCTGGTACGTGGCTTCTGCCCTTTGAAGCCACAACGGGAAGGTCTCCTCAGAGACCAGTCCCTCCAGCAGCCCGTGAAATTGCTCTCAGATGTCTCCCTGATGCTCCATTTGGCGTGTGTGGAGGGGATATAATAGACTGCTTGTCCTACCCACATTTGCGTCGCATTGCACAGTACCGCGCGGCGCGCACAGGAGGGGCTCCCCCCCTCCACTCTCTCAAGACACCCGGCTGCCTTGGAAAGCCGTCTCTCGGGCAGCGCTGTGTTGAGGCGGTTCCCAAAAGGGCCAGGCTTTGCCAGGAGCTTTCCTGTTTTGGTGGGAAGTTACCTCGTTTGGCCTCTCCCTTGTTGCAGGGTCAGGAAGGGTCTTGGGCTGTTTACTCTGGCCAGCAACTCCCTGCTCTGTTCTCACTTTGAAGTGGGGCCTTCCGTTCGCAGGGAAAGCACGTTCAAGAGACGCCTCTTCGCCTCCCAACCCAGAGCCGCGGTGTAGTGGGGACTGGTGAGGAGGGGGAGAGAGAGACACACGCACGGCCCAGAGCAAAAGCCACCTCAGGCCATTAGCGGCAATGGCTGCGGGTAGAGACGCTTGGCTGGGCTGCTGAGGGATCTCGACTGGAGGCTTTGCCGTCTGTATGGGATACTTACCCTGTCTCTGGGCATTTTCTTATCGCTCTTGTGGACACAATCATTTCAGCTAAGGCTGTGCGAAGCTTCGGTCGCTGATTTGATTTGGAGGAGATTCGGCCTGATTCAGCAGCCGAATCTTCAAACCTGAATTGAATCAGGAGACCCATTAATCTCTCGAGGTACGTAGAAAAAGCATATGAAGCTGTGTCTATGGCCGAATCGCTGATTCTCCAAATCAGAATTGAATCTTTAGGTTCAGATTCCGCCAAATCTAATCGGGACAGTGATCTGAATCAGCGAATCGAATCACTGTCCCCCAAATCGGGCCGAATCCGAGTCGAGTACTGCCCACTTTGCACACCCCTAATTTCAGCCTACTCCAGGCTCATTTCAGGGGTGGGGGGCAAGGGAACTGGAAGTTGGCACGTGCGGCGAAGGAGTTGTCTGTCTTCCAGTGAACTGAAAATAATGTTCATGAACCTCCCTGGTGCTGTGGCTGTATGGGATGAGATGGAGGGAAAGATGCTTTCTTGGAGTTGGCATTGGCGTCCTCGCCAGCATGATGCAGAGGCCTCAGGGGATCCCCTCATCCCTGAAGGGGCACCATGGCGTGGTGGCTGCCCCTCCTGCCGTTGCCTGCTCTCCACCTGTTGCAGGGACCAGTGGCATACAGGCCTCTTGGTCTGGTGCCATACCCACACCCAAAATAAAACAGGTTTTTCATCATTTCTCTGCCTTGCCTAATCTCTGAGCCAAGACCAAGCCCCTCCTGCAGATAACACCCAGTGCACAGAGCACTGTTTCCTTTAAAGCCTGCTCTGAGACCAGCTCCCTCCGAACTTGGCTGCTGGCTGAGCTGCACCCATGCTTAGCTGGGAGGGCAGTAGGAAACCCCAGCATGTTGGACACCCACGATTCAGCTTACCCCAGGTTTCTTTTGGCTTGTTATAGGCACAGGGTGAAGTCAGTGTGTGCCACGCAGGAGTGCGTGTGTGTCCGCACCTCACAACCCCCTTGTGAGCCTCATGCCCTTGTTTTCCAGAGGGGACACTGAGGCACGGAGGGAGGAATTGACTCAGCCAAGAGGAGAGGAGCCCCTGTCAGAGCTGGTTGTCCTGCCTGCCAGTCCTTGCTCAGGACATCCCCCCATCCTTCCTTCTGCTGTGAAGTTAGCGTGATGCCACCATGGCAGCAACTTGCTGTAGTGCAATGGCCTGTGAAGGATTTGACCCCCTTTGCTTTGACTCCCTCGTAGGAGGGATGGGATTGTGCAGGGAGAAATCCTGACTTGGCTTCTTTAGGGAATGCACAAAATTACCCTCTGGCGATGCTGCTATTGCCATCTCCTCCTTCCCACTCGTCCAGTGCCGAGATGCTTCTTTCAAGCCAAGTTTTTCTTGCAGTCAGATATGGGTTTGCCTCAGTGTCTATGCCCCCTGGGAGGGATGTAACGCCCGCTGGTACACAGCCAAATGACTCTGATGGCTGAGAGTCGCCGAGCGCTTTCAAGAGGGGAGGACACTGTCTTTGGCCATGGCGCTGAACTCAGTGGACTTTGCCAGGGGTTAAATTTGGCCTTGGGAATAGATCAGGTCTTTTGGAGGCTGGTGAAAGCCCTGAAATGGATCGCAGCAGTAGCTCTGTTGAGCAGCCGTTGGCAGGATGGCTTCTGGGGGGCGCGGGGGGCGAGCAGCGCATTGTGCATGTGCACGGGAGGAACTTAGGTTAGGATTTGGCTGGGACATTTGTTATTACCCTTGGTCTCACAAGGAGGAAGTGTGGGCTGTTACGCTGACCGTGAGCAGATGCTCTCTGCCACGAGCCCGGCTGAGATCGTGCCTGCTCCTTCTGCTAGTAATTGCAAGTCCCAGTCAAGCCATGCCAGGCTCCTGTGAGAGCTGCAGGTGAATCGCAGGGCTGGGAGCAGCCCCGGGTCTGTTCCCCTCCGAGCTGACCGGACCCAGCTGAGCGGGGCTGCATGCATTCCCTTTCGGAGGGTTTCCTCCCTAACAAAAGGTACAGAGTTGTTTTTCCCAGCGTGGCTTTGTTTGCCTCAGCAGCTTGGAAGTGTCAAGTGTAAACTTCCCCCTTTCTAATGTGTTGGTGGGGTTGTTTTTTCCCCCTCCTGTGTAAATATTTTCCTTTCCCTTTTAGCGGGGCAGGAGAAAAGTGGTGTGACCTGAATCTAAGGTGCAGAGGAGGAAGAGGGAGATGACACGATGCCTTGTGCTGGTGTTCCAGGATCACTGGTGAAATGCTCGAGGCATGGAAGTGGCTGCATCCATCAGAGCAGCTTTTAGCAGTCAAGCAAGCGATCATGCTAGCATTTGAGCAAGAGCCTTTGGGGCGCTTCTTGGGGTCTGGGGTTGACTCTGAGGCCAAATGCTGTGAGGGCTCTCCATGGCCTGAACCCAGCAAGGGAGTGGAGTGTAGTGAGGTGTCCCCATCCTAGGGAGAAGGGAATGGATGACTCCTTGGTCTCCACTGAGCATGGCTGGGATTGTGGTTTCTTTCGTGAAACTTGGGTTGCTGCTGTGATTGAGATTGGGCCACCAATTGCAGAGGACATGGGGCTGTACAGGTTGGTCCCCTGGTGCAGGGGATGTCCTGCAGCACTCTTCCCCCTGGGGAATATCCTGTAATGGTGAGCATCTAGGCCTGGAGGGAGCCTGTAAGATGGGCTACATGTGGAATCCAGTAGTTTCCCCCGCCTGGGTTTCTGGGATCCTGTCATGGGCTTGGACTCTGAAAGATGAAACCAAACTCAGTTTGAAACCAGAACTGAACCCCCTTTTCCTGCTGGCAGTGGGAACACCGAGTTGCAAAAGAACATCCCCTTGCATGGCTGGAGCAAAGCTGGCCGTGCCTTCACCTTGCTGGAACAACCGTGGTAGAGCAGAGAGAGCAGGGCAGCCCTCAGGAGATGTTAAGCTGGCCATGGAGGGCTTAGGAGTCCTTTGCAAGGAGTCCTTTGTCAGGGCAGCAAGGGCAGGGGCATTCAGGCTGCCGCCCTCCTCCTGGGAGTAGCCGACTGTTACACAATGGTGGAGATTAAGGGGGGAAGAAACGCAACTGCCACAGAGACCATGTTACGCCAGAAAGCTCCTTGTCTGCAAGCAAGGGGTTGTATTGCTCCATAGGCCTTGCTCCGTGCTGGATGCACCAGTCTTTTGTGCTGCAGTGGGCCCCCAGTTTAGGCTGCCTCTAGTTTGGTTGCTGCCTGGATTTGGCCTAGTCCAAATGTCCTGTCCCAAGCCCATGTCAGAGGGGTCCTAAGGTACATGGTGTATCTGGCACACACCATGGTATATGCCGTGGCAGGGATAGGCTCAGTCCAGAGTCAGATTGTTAAATAGGCACGTGAAATTTCTACTGCCGTGCTGACCTCAGCAAGGCCATGTGTTCTGTTTGACTAATACTGTGATGAAGGAATGACTGTGCGCCTCAGTGTCTCTTGTCAAGGCGCATCCTAAGCTGGAGGAAGTCATCTCTGAGGCCAAGTGAACTGTGAGCCCCAGCTGCTGGCCTGTCCCCTCTTCCACAGACAAACCCAATGTGTAAGGCACTGGCTGCCCTCACCCCTGCGAGCTACGTGAAAGTGGTGAATCTGCATATGTGAATCTTAAGTTTCTTTCTGTTGAATCTGCTCATGCCAATTCGTGTCTAGTTTTACTTTAGGAATCAGTACTCGTGGCAGAGGTGACATCTTTTATTAGACCAACTGGATATTTGCAACACAAAGTGTCTTTATTTGCAAGCTTTCGAGTGCAAACAGGTTTCCTCAGACATAGGAGAATGTGAAGATTGTAAAATTTCTCCGAGGTGGAAATAAAAATTCATATTTCATTGGAGAGCTGGAGGTGTTGTAAGGTCTCCTGGCTGGAATAGTTCATTTTGTGCAAATTAGGCTGAGATAAAAGTTAGAACAGTCTGTTTAGTTTTACTTTATGTTTACAATATATTCCATGCTTGGCAGCACTCTTTTCCACACTTGTGGCTGGAGTCATTTATGTGCAGATGCCTTGGACAAACATAACAGTCCCTTCAGCCCCTTTCAAAATCCCAGCCTTAAGCAGGAGAGAATCCAGCCTGTCCAGCAGTGGTGCTGGAGGCTTCCAGCGTAATGCTGCCTAGGGGGTAATGCTGCCTAGGGGGTAGAGCTACCTGGAGCACTGGGGTTCTTTGAATTGCTTTATATTTCGTGGAGAACAGGCACAACCTCTTCCTCACCCCTCCCAGAACATGGACTCCCATCGCTGCCTGCTAGGGAGACACTTTGCACCTTCCTTTGAAGCAGTCAGTACCAGGTGCTTTCAAGGGCAAGATGCTAGACTTGATGGACCATTGGTTTGATCCAGTCTGGTGATCCCTGTGTTTCTGTGAGGAGAGAGCAGGAGCCCCTAACGGAGTGCCATAGGACAAGCAGTGATCTGCGGGAGTCAGATTTGCCCAGTGGGTGGCTTGGGGCTACAATACTGGATGGAAAAAACTTTTTATACCTGTGCTGAACAGGGCAGGTTTGCACCAGTGGCATGCATTCTCCAGGGGCTTTCTCCAGTCTTGATTAAAACAGACCTAGATATCCAGGTTCCCTCCCCAGCATGTGGCTAGAAGCTGGGTTGGTGTTTGGAAAGTCCCAGTAAAACACAGCTGAGTGGCATATAGGAACCCTCTGCAGTTTGCCCAGACAGGAACCATGGATCCAGGGAGCTCTGAATCCAGAGGAAGCATTTGTAAGGTGAGTCAGGAAGACAAGGATCTGGGAACTGCTGGAAGGGGTCAGATCCCCAATCTGCTTTGCTTGTGATCCTGTCTCCAGCTCCACCCCAGCAGATTCAGAGGAGAGCGTGAGAACCACGCCGCAGGTAACAGCAGTGCAATCCATCCCCACCTCAGGCATCATCCTGACCTTGAGGAGGGAGAGCTGGCTCAAACTTTGGCTTGGGAGGTTTTGCATCTCTTCCTGCTGTTTTGTGAGTGCTCAGTTTTCTTCTTGTGACCACTATAAATGGCCAGCCCCTTGTCCAACCCTCTGTGTTATTGGGGTTCCCAGAGAATGGATCTCTCTATGCCGCGTCTTTGATCCATCACGTCTCTTATCATTCATTGATCCTGCGTCTGTCAACGTTGTATCCGAGGCCTGCGAGGAAGCAGTGAGAAGTTAGTGGTCGTGCCAGGCCGGGGATGGCCAGGCTGATAGGATCCCGGTTCTTTTCCTGGTGAGTGGGGTGGAGAGTCCTTCAAGCATCCCTGGTGCAGCCCAAGACAAAGCTGGATCGTGGGGAAAGGATTTCTCTTTATCCCTGAGAGCACTGGCCCATTCCGGCTTCTTGGTGATTGCATCGGGTGCCAGGCAATCACACAGGAAGAGGCAGCCCCTGCAGGGAAACCTTTGCTGTCTTAATAGAGACAGGAAGGTACTGACCCAGCCTCACTCAAAGGGTCATTCAGGGGCTGTATCCCCTGATTCCCATCCCAGTGCCCCTGGCCACGCTTTGCTGGAGAGCTTTGGAAGCTGCACAGCAGCTGTCTTCACTGCAATTAAGCTTCGGCAGAGACGCTTAGGAGACCTCACGGTCTGCACCTGTTGAGTGCCAGGTGCGAGGGATGAGGGGAAGACTGAGACCAGCAAGACTGACTTTGCTTTGGCTCTGAGAGGAGGGGTCCAGTTGCTTTTGCTGTGGGGAGCTCTGCTGTGTTTTTTGTGGGAACAGGAGCCAGGCCTGCCTTCTTCAACGCTATGCGTCGTGGAGTGGGTAACACTTGCAGTAAAGACTCCTGCTGATTTCAGCTGCCTTGGCATCAGGCCACTTGTCCCCCTTGGCCAAATTCACCCTTTGGGCAGACAGGTTGCTATACGATGGGGCTGTTTTTGCCGGGCATGTGCTGGGCTCTCTCTCAGGGTTTCCCCAGCTGTAAAATGCAGCTAACGATACCGTACAAGTATTGAGACTTGTCAGGACTGTAATGGGGCTGTGAGCGTGGGCTTGAGCATGTACCTGCACTGATGTGGATTGCTGAACTGGTAAGAAGCAGCAGCGTATTTCACTGGACGCTCCTTGGGGCCAGCAAAGTCTTGGTCTGTGTTGGTGCAATATTTGCCGTAATGAGCCCCTGGCTGGGGGTCTTAACGTGCTATTGCACTGCAGTTCATTAGTAACAATGGTCTTTGCCACCTTGAGCATTTTTAGCTTCTGCCCGGTACATCTGTTTGGATGAATACAGGGTTTCTAGGATCAGGGGCAGGGGAAAAAAGGACAAAATATAGGGCCCGATGTGTTTTTAAGTGATTTTATCTTTCTATTTCACTTGTCCCTTCAGAATCGGCATGTCCTCACACAAGGGCTTGGCCAAGTTTTGTTTCTCTTTGTTCTCTCCCTCTTGCCAGGGGGAAGTTTATAAGTGTTTTTTTGGGTTTTTTTTTAAGTTGGCCAGTCTCTTCCTTGCTCCCCGTACGTGGAGAAATAGTGCAATTGGCTCTCCTCTGAGAGCAGTTGAATGCAGAGTCAGCATGTTGAAAGTCAGATTTGGAGAACATTTTGGGTGACTTTTTTTCTGCAAGAATCTTTGCTGCCCTGTTTTTGCTCGCCCTAGTGAAAGGCTTCCAGGCAGATCCAGTCAATGAGATTTTTGGAAAACTTGCTGTGTGTTGCTTTAAATTTAAAGAGCGTTCACGAGGAGGCCTCTGTCCCTTTAAAGTTGCAGTCAGAGTCCCTTTAAAGCTGCAGTCAGATGCTCAGCTGGTGTACCTTGGCATAGATCCATTGATTTTAGTGGAGCTATGCTAATGCCTGCCAGCTCTGCGCATGCATTTAACTCTGTCCGCTCCTGGTGTATCAGTCAGGAGAGCTGCTGCTGTGGACCCCCAAACCTCTCTGGCTTGTCTCGTGGCAAATCTGACCAATCTCCTGCTGAGGTTTTGCTGCGTTAGGCCCACAGCATTTGCCCTGAGTGACTTTCCAGGCTAGAGAGCCTCCTGATTAGTTGGGAGTGGGTCAGATTTCCTTATGCAGCATTTTTGCTGGAGTAAGCACCAGTGCTTATCTCTAGGTTAGAAACCAATGTGAACTCTAGTGGAGCGCATGCATTTTGCAACTGGGTTTCCAGCAGCCTCCCGATCCCCGGACCTGCCTTTGTCTAAGCTAAATGGGCAGGGGGCTGGGACAATGTGGCATTGCTTACTCCATCAGAGATCCCTGGAGTCCTCTCCAGACACCCTTGCTCGTGGCGTGGCTTGTGGGTGGTCAAGCATACAGACGTACCACATGCCCTGAGACCTCTGCAAGGCTTTGGAGCAGTGATCGGTGTCCAAAGCAGTGCAGGGCTGGAGCAGGGCAGGCTCGGGGACCAGCAGGTGGGCAAGTGACTCAGAGGGAGAGGCAGCAGCATAGCAAAGGGCTGATCATTGCCTGCCAGCTTTCCTCCCTGGCTGGGCAGGGCCCCCTTCCTTGGGAGGGGGATCAGAAACAGCTCAGGTGGGCTGAAGGTAGAGTCCCTCAGGCCTGGGTACTGGGTGGGGAGATGTGTGCCAAGGAGAGGCAAGGCTGTCCAGGTGATGGCACTGGTGGAGTTTGCCCCAAAGGGCATCATGCTGTACTGGTTTTCACCCACTCTCACTAACGCTGCAATCCCCTGCGCTTGCTGCGGCTCACGGGAGTGTTTGCCAAGCTGGGCGTAGCCTAGCCTGGAGACCAGATTAGGTGAACACACTCCCTTTTTTATAGACCAGCTCTATGCTGCTTAGCTCCAGCTTCCACTCCTGCGCTGGCTGGCTCCAGCCCCTCTGTGCCAGGGGGAAGCCCTGCTGGGAGTTTCAGCAGAGCAGATGGGAGGTGTGCTGTCAGGCCAGTGCCTTTCTGACCAAGAGGGAATTTCTGTGCAGAAAATGCTCATTGCAGAAAATGGACATTTTGATTCGAGTCGTTGCTCCTAATGCTTTCCTCTTCCTTTTGCTTTTACTCCTGCTGGGGGAGAAGAAGGAAGAGGATGCATGGGCTTTCTACCCATTCCCCTCTTTGTTGATACGACGTGAAATGAAGTTTTAATCATGCGAAGCAGTTGGAGAGTTGAGAAGCGATGGCATCAGATCTGTTCCTTCCAGAGGTTCTGCAGAGAAACCCATCTGTGTGCAGGGATCCGTCTCTGCTGGCCGGCTAATTGGCTTAACACGCATACCTGTCATCTTACAATCTAAGCCCTTCTTGAGTAAATCAGTAGCGATGGCGAAGTCCTCAGTGACCTTCCTGGAGTCTCTGGCGTGTCTCCCTGTTCAGGGTGAACAAGCTCTGCCCCGAGATCGCTTTGGCTTGATGGGTTTATTAGTTTATTGCAGGTGGCGCGTCTAGATGGGGTGAGGGACGCTCCTGGCAGGGTGGAGCAGCGTTCTGGAAAGAGCCAGCTTCATGGCACTTTTCATATGGGACAAGGGTGCTCCCAACCCCTGTTGGGATTTCATAACCAGCTCCTGTACTTCTGACCCACTGGGTCATCTCTAGCTTGTTGCTAGCTACTTCTTGACGCTGCCTCCCAGCGCAGTGCCCCAGCATGCCAGCTACAGCGCTCCGGCTGTCTGCAAGAAAATCCCTCTCCCTGCGCGCCGGAGAGCATGCCAACCTGTGTGACAGGAAACACTGGCCCTCAACGCCCTTTCCCCAGTCAACGCGGTTATATTTTTAGCACTCAGGAAGCTAACTGGTGTCCTCTCGCTGTGAAGCAGACCAGCTCCCATTCTGCACCTCCTGGCCCTGTGCTTTCCTCCAAGCCTGGCTCAAGTGGGGAATGGCATGGATTAAAAATACCATCCCGCAGGGTTATGGGAGTAGTGGCTTGCAAGAAGAGCCTCAGTTGGACTGTAAGGAGCCAGTTCTCCCCCTTTGTGGAGGCTGGGGTGTGATATGTGGGATGCAGCCTAGTTGGGGTCTCGTTTCCACACAGAAGTGACACCCGTGCACCCTGAATTGCAGCTTTGTTCAAACAGGTTCAAGCATTCCTGCAGCTCCCATTCAGGGCACGCTTCACCCCAAGTGATGTGAGCTGTGCTGGCCTAGGGCTAGGGGTATTGAGTGGGAGAGGGTCCACGCCGCTGATGACACGAGTTGAATTGAATGGGTTTGTGGTTCCTGGTTCAGTCAAACTAGCTCGTGGTGCAGGCCGACACCTGCAGGCAGGGGAAGAAGAGACAGGCTGAAGCCTTCCCAGAATAAAGTCCAACTGATGGCACCCTGGGGCTGGCAAAAGCACTTTTTGAAGCTTGGGATGACTGAGAGCACTGCAGCACCTAATGGGAGTGCACACGTGTAGATCGGGCCTTTGTAACAGTCACCCTGGGAAGTTTCAAGGGCAGAAGATAACTCTAGGCGAGGGGTGTCCAACCTCTGCACAGGTGCCAGAAATGGCAGAAGCAGCTTTTGCCTGCAGCATGCGGCGTATTGGCAAAGGGGCAAGGAGCAGGGCAGGAGGTTGGGCAGGGGAAGGGGATCAGAGTGGCACTGAAGGTGGAGTGCGGGGCTTAGCTGGCATACTTGCCAAAAAGATTGGGCCGTACCGGGCCAGGCAGCTCCTTCTGACACATCATTGCAGCCTCACAACTGTAGAGGCAGCTGCACTCCAGTGACCCTTGCCTACATGTGCGCATGCGCACATACACACATATGCGCACAGAGTTGCATGCAGACCATCTAGGAAAGCCTGAGGTGCCCTGAAAACGGAAAGTGCAATGTTTTGGGAACATGGTCTTTTGGAGGCTTTTGTCCTGTGGATGAAGCGCAAGACTGAAAGCCAGATGCAGGTTCGTTTCTTCCTCCACCCCCTCCCACATCCACTGTAGCAGCAGATGAACTGTTTGGGCTACAGTTAGCTTTGGTTGTTTCTTCTTCCAGCTGCTTAACCTGAGGTATCTGTAGCCTGACTTCCAAGGTGCCAGGCACCCCGAGTCCCTACTGAGGTGCAAGGTACCCAGAGACTTCAGCAGCCTCCCAGGGCAGCAGCCAGACCAAAGTCAGGTGGGCATTAATTAAGGCACAGTGTCATAATAAGTGTGGGGCACTTCGGCAGCTCAGGTTTAACTCCTGACTGTTGATAGAAGTAGTTCAGTTTCTCCATCTGGAGGGGAGGACATGAACAAGGCTCTTTGGGCTTGGCCAGCCAAGTGCAGTGTGAGCACAGAGCCTCTACGCTCGTCACATTGCTCGAGTCGTTACAAGACTCCACTCCCAGTCCGGACCATGGGCATCTGGCCGGCAGACTGCAAACATCCCCTGCAGAACATACTGCGCCCTCTTCAGGGCCTCTGAGGGGAAGCCTGGCGTCCTGGCCTGTCTCCCTGCCCTTGGGCCAGCTGTGCCTGGGTCATGATTGATGGAGCAAGCGGCCTGGGAGGCTGTGCGGCATGTGCTCCCGCCTCGTTATCTGACACTTCTTTATGCCGCTCGCACCTCTGCTGCTGCTTGTCATCAGCGGGTCTGCTCTGGGGACCTGCCACCATGTGGCTGGGCTGTAACTCATCCTATGCGCGAGGCGCGAACGTCAGGAAGCCTAGGAGCCCATGGTGGTCTCTTACCCCAACCACTGTGTAGGTATGTTAGGGATTTTATAGGGTGGCCCCTCTGCTGAGCTGGGGAACATACTCAGGGTGGTTTTCTGTTGGAGGAGAGAGCAGTCTCACTGGTTCCCTAGCTTCTCAGCTAGGCCTGTCCTGGGACTGAGCTAGTCACAGCCCGCAGGCAACCCCTGTTTTGAGGCACTGATGGCCACTGCTTTGCTTCCAGAGAGCAGCCCTTTTCCAAGCATGGGGTCTTGTTAAGGTGGAGGAACAAAGCCTGCTCCTGACAGCTCTGCCCCGAAAGGAAAGGGCGCCATGCAGCTAACAGCAGTGTTTTAATAGAGTGTCCAGCCTGCAGGTTGAGGAAGGGAGCAGGTAAAACTAGGTGTCACTGTGTGCCCTGTGCTGTGAGGTATTAGCACCCATCGCTGCAGCGTCTGGGTGCTCCCTGACCCGCTTGGCACTTAGGATCTCGCTGGATGTGAGGCTGTTGGATAACAATGTTTAATTAGCAGTAGGATTAGTCTGGGCAGAGAAAGCTGCTGTAACTGGGAGGGAATTGCCATGCAGGCATGCCTAGAAGTCCTAAACAAAGTTGGCTGGATCCTGGTAGGCACCACACGTGCACATCCTCAGAGGCTGGCCTGGCCTTCACCAGGTGGTCATCCGGCAGGAAGGGGGAGGTATCTTTGCCCGCATTGTACAGGTGGGGACCTGAACTGCAGAGCAGATGACTTGCTTAGGGGAGGGGCTGGGTTCAGTAGCAGAGCCAGACACTGAATCCAGACGCTGCAAGTCCCCAATGATTCCCATAACCAAGTGCCCCCCTTCCCCCTTGCATCCTCTCCTGTGCTGCAGGTGTTGTGGGAGTGGAACAAAACAGCAAACAGTGTAGTGAACAAACCTGAAACTAGACCTGGGGGTAGGGCCCATGGGCTGTGATCTGTTTTGGAAGCAAATGAGATGCCTTATGTTGACTTAGCAGCAAGGAGGACATGGTCAGACCCTGCATGTCACCTTGGTTGGGTTTTGAAGCCACAAGTGTTCCTTTATCTTACAAAGAATGACTTGCTTGCAGAAAACGGTGCAGTTTGGAGGGCTATGCTGATTTACACTTGCGGGGAATACAAACATCCACAGATTTTTGGTAGGACTTTCCTTTTAGGAAAGCGTAATCCATATTTATCAACAGCCAGAGGCCGCTGGTCAAGTCAGGGTGTCAAGGAGAAAGGAAACAAGAAGGTTCATCACAGACCCCACCATAAAGGCAGAGCTATTCAATAACGTATGTACGATGGGTGTGTGGGTGCACGCATGTACATACATAAACATACATGCACATACACACCTTCCTCAGGTGTCAACAGTGAAGTGAAATCAAGGGGCCTCTGGTGCATCATGGAAGTCAGTAAGAGTCCAGGAGATAAAATCAGAATTTCTACATCAG
>NW_017729020.1:4997624-5006590 GCF_001723915.1 Gavialis gangeticus | reverse complement strand
CAGGTGTCAACAGTGAAGTGAAATCAAGGGGCCTCTGGTGCATCATGGAAGTCAGTAAGAGTCCAGGAGATAAAATCAGAATTTCTACGTCAGGGCTGAGGAGCCTGAGGTGAGGTGAGGTGAGGCTGGAGGTGACTTGGATCATACACTGGAGCCAAGCGCCCCCTTTTCTTAGCAAGGCCTGTTTTTATTGTTAGTTGCCGACGTAGCCCCTCTGAAGCCTGTCCTCGACCGCTGTCTTTCAGAGGCATTAGCTGGCGTGTCTCTGGTGATCGCGTCTGAGCCCCGTGCTCATAGTGTTCGGATGGAAGATGGACGAGGGAACGGTGCGGAGTGGCCGCTGAGGGACGGACTAGCTGCCCCCCCGATGGCTATTTCCTGTCTCTGACTTCTCCGATTCCCTGATAACGCTTCCCCAGGCTAAGCAGCAGGCAGAGGGCAAAGCAGACGGAGCTGAGGAAAAGCAGACAGAGAGGCAGGAAGAGATCGGAGCAGGTTTCACTCAGGGCTAGCGTCAGCCAGGCAAGGACCGCAGGGACGGCTGGAAGGTGAGCAGGGCTGGTGTGTTCACTTGGAGAGCCTGGTGAGAGACGTGCTGTGCTCCTGGGAGGGCTGAGTTCCTGGCCCTGTGCACACTAGACCTTCAGCATTACCCGCTGCTGGCACGGCTGGCCGTACTGATGGAGATAGGGACTGTCCCTCGAACTGCTGCATCACAGCCTTGCTGTGAGCAGGGGCAGGGTTTTCATACTCACCGCATTGCTCCTGTTTAGCTCAGGTGGTGAGTTTTCAGCCAGGTGGATCAAATCCATGCCGAAGACCATGGCGGGGGGTCTCTCGATTTGATTTGAACAGGGCTCGATTTGGCCTAGATTAAGAGCATGGACAGACGTAACAGTTACCTTCGTGTTACTCTGAACTGGTATCCGGTGCTCTAAGATTCCTGTTACATGTGTCGGCTCCTCAGTAGAAGCAGAGCAAAACCATTGGCATGTGAGCCCCATTTCAGTTGTGCCCCTTCAGGTGCGGGCTGATGTAACAAATACTTTGGAATAGCTGATCCGAGCTCCCAGCCCCTTTTAAAACAGTTTAAAGCAACATCTGTCCACAACCAAAGGACCGTGAGGGAAATAAGTTAGATTGAGGGGGTGGACGCTAGTGTTTGACTAATTGGAGCAAGCCCAAGATGACGCCGGTCAGAGTCCCATGGGGTTGTCCGTGCCAGTTCTGTCATCATGCCTTGCCCTCCTAGTGGCCGCCTGGGTGGGCTTCACCCTTAAGAGGGGAGGGTCTGGGTCCTTGTAATCAGGGAGCTCTGTGGGTATGCGCTCACTCTCCTCCTCTCTCTCTTCTCTCAGACAGGTTCAGAGGGCAACTCAGTTGATGGAACCACAAGAGGCCAAATGGAAGAAGGGCCAGTCAACTATGTTGAAGAAAGAAGGTTGAACGAAGGCCAGCGGCTCAGCGTGGTGAATGGCGGGAGCCAGCAGGCCGGGGCAGGTGCCATGCTAATGGAAGCGAGTGGGTGGCTCGGCAGCCCACCAGTGGCCCCCACCTCCAGCGAGAAGGTCAAGTGGGAGCGGGCACCAGTGCCGGCCCCAGGCCCGGGGGACACCGGCAGCAATGCTAACCTGGAGGATGCACGGAACCTGGTGGCTTTCTCGGCGGTGGCCGAGGCCATGTCTTCCTACGGGATGCCGGCCTCAGGGTCCCCATCACTGCTGAGCATGCAACTGTACGAGAAGTTCAATTCTGAGATGAGCCGAGGAGGGGTGGGAAAGCCCACGCTGCCCCCGTCCCCCGATGGTGTCACCCGCGGCGAGGACCTGAAGGCACTCAAGGCTGCCCTGACCCTGGCCAAGCACGGCATGAAACCCCCCAACTGCAACTGCGATGGCCCCGAGTGCCCCGACTACCTGGAGTGGCTGGAGCAGAAGATCAAGTCAGCCATCGGGGACGAGCAGAGCCCACGGTCCCAGCATGTCAGTGAAGCCCACCAGCTCCCAGACCAAGGTGCTATTCTTAACCAGGTGCCTGCAACAGAGGAGGTGCTAAAGCCATGCCCTTCTGACAGCCTCCCCTTTTCCCCAAGTGCACTGAGCATCGCCAAGGAAAAGAACATTAGTCTCCAGACAGCCATTGCCATCGAGGCCCTCACCCAGCTGTCATCCACCCTCCCCCAGCCAGCCAGAGAGGTGCCGGCCACTTCCGACAGCCCCTTGCCACCTGCAGTGTTCGCCTCCAAGGACCAGCTGGTGCGGGCATCTCCCTTCTGCCCTGATGAAGCCCGGGGACTGGCCACCCCCAGCAGGGAACGGTCTCCGAGCCAAGCAGCACCCCCCTATGGAGGGCAGAAGGTGTTCCAGGCACCACTATCCCTGGCACAGCCTCCATGGCCAGCCGAGGATGCCCGCTGCCTCCTAGAGCGCAGCACCCTCCGGGAGTCTGCGGGTCTCTTCCCCACCTCCACTTCCACCCCGCCGAAGCCTGAGTTCCCTGAGCCATGGGGTGAGGAGGCGAAGACGAAGAACAGCTTGTGGGCTCTGGACTCCACCCCACCAGCCAGCGACCCCATGGCTGAGCTGGAGCAGCTGCTGGGCAACACTGACGATTACATCAAGTCGGTGTTCAAGCGGCCAGAAGTAATGCCCAACAAGGCAAAAGCCATCAAGCTGAAACAGGAGCCGCCTGACCCGGCCCTGAAGAAGGAGTCCGGGGCTGGCTACCCCAAGCCAGTCACTGGCCAGCACTTATCCCAGCTGCTGCAAGATGCGGATTTTCACAAGAAGACCCAGCTGGTGCTGCAGCAGCACCTGCATCACAAGCGTAGCCTCTTCCTCGACCAGAACCTGTCACAGCCAGGCCCACCGGAGCCGCCGCCCCACTGGTGGGCCCCTGGCTCCCCAGCCCTGGTGTCCAAGCCATCCGAGAAGCAGGCCAAAGAGAAGAAGAAGAAGGTGCAGCCAGACAAGGCACCCCAGATAAAACTATTCCGCAAGCAAGTCCAGATCAAGAAGCCCAAGCAGAAAGACTCTCAACCACTCTTCCTGCCCCTGCGGCAGATCAGCCTCGAAGGCTTCCGCGTGGCCCCTGCCCCCGAGCCCCCCGTGGAAGAGATGCAGACTGAGCCGCAGCCACCCAGCACCCCCCTCAGGCCGCTGCCTTTTGCACTACCCGTTTCTGGTGCTGCCGCTGCGCTGTCTCCGCTGCATAAGCTACTTGGCGACGGAGGAGGCCAGGCGCCTGACTCTCAGGGAAGGTGCGCTCCCGGCCATGGCAGCCCGGAGGAGAGCCATTGTCAGGGGCTGGCGGGCCAGCCTGCTCTGTCCGGTGCTCCAGTTGCCAGCTCGGCGCCCTGCTGCATGACCACCACCTCCGGTCCTGGGCCGGATGAAGCTGCCCACAAGCCCTTACCCCCAGGCGAACCCCAGAACTCCATCACGGTGGACGACAAACTGGAGGAACTGATTCGGCAATTTGAGGCAGAGTTTGGGGAGAACTTCAACCTGCAGAATCCCGAGCTCCCGGCTCCGGTGGCTGATGGGTTGCAGGCCCAGCCTCCCTGCCACACATGTTCTCAGACCCCGGAGCTGCCAGGAGGCTCTGACGCAGCCCCCCAAGTGCCAGCCACCAAGGAGGAAGCGCCGCCCCCCACCAGTGGTCCCGACCCAGGGCTAAAAAGCTTTTCCCTCTCGCCTGGGAAGGGGCAGCATTTGGAGAGCGCCTTTGCAGCGAGGTCGCCCAAGCAGATAAAAATCGAATCTTCTGGTGCTATAACCGTGGTGTCAACCACTTGCTTTTACTCTGAGGAAAGCCAAAACACGGATGCCGATGATGTGGACGGGACCCCGACCAAGGACGACGTGCCGCTCACGCCCACCCTCAGTGGATTCTTGGAGTCTCCGTTGAAGTACCTGGACACGCCAACTAAAAGCTTGCTGGACACCCCAGCAAAGAGGGCTCAGGCGGAGTTCCCCACCTGCGACTGCGTGGGTGAGTAAGACACTTTCCTTCTGTCTTCTGTGGGCTTGACGTGGCTCCGTTGGGAGAGGGATTTGAGTTGGGCATAAGGGTGGCACTCGCCCGGAGGTCTGGGAAGCTGAGGGAGACAGAGAATGGATCAAATGTTGGTGCCAAGTACCTGCTTGTCTCAGCAATGTCTGTTTCTATCTTCAGTCCCCAAAGTAAACCCTCTGAAAGCTGTGTGTATGCCAGAGGCATTAGCTGGCATGTCTCTGGTGATCTTGTCTGAGCCCCATACTCATAGCTTTCTGACATGAAAGGCTGTAGGACTGATGGCATGGTGAAACATGTGCGATGTGGTGTCTGGGATCAAAATGCCAAATGCTCTGTTTCCACGTGAAGAGCATGTTGAAGTGGGGAGCCTTCATTCCCAGCTCCTGTCCAGAAGGCAGAAGTGGCATACGTTTATTTGGAGTGCGTCAGGCTGCAGCCCCTGAACCTCCTCTTTGAGGTTCTGGCCACAGATGGCATGTTTATGCATGCCCCATCTGTGGTCCCACCAAGTCCCAGGACCTCCTGGTCAACCTCTTCCAGGCCTTGGCCCAGGTGGCCATATGCTTGACCAGGAAGGAGGCTCTGGCCAGGAGGGTCCCTGGGGACTGCAGAGCCATCTTCCTCTCCCTACTCCAATCCTGTCTCTGGGCAGAGCACCACTGGGCAGTGTCTGCTGGCTCCTAAGCTGTGTTTGAGAGACAGTCATCACTGTATGGGGGGACTCTGCTCAGTGTCCCCATCTGGTGTACTTGTTTTAGCCCTGTAACCTGCACTCCCACCCTGTTTTTACATTTTTTGTCCCCTGACATAAGTTGTACCACCCTCTAGTAGCTCCCTTCTCCAGTAGCCTCCCCATTCGGTGGAAGCTAACATGTTCTGTGGTGGACTAAGCTCACGGCCACAGAAAGGAACAAATAGGCCAGATGGCAGAAGTCAGGGTCCAGGGACCGCTGTTGTGAGGGTTTGATGGGTGACCTGGAATGCTGGGCCCCAGGATGGCTTTCTGACTGAACTGCAGCAAAAATAGTTGGACCAGTGTGAATTGAAATTGTGTGTGTGTTCATGTGTCTGTGTGTAGGCATGTGTGTCTGCATGTGCATGTGCACATGCTTTCTCTGCCCACCCCAGAACATGGTAAAGCTGTCCTGCCAGTCACCATGTGCATGGGATAGATGGGATGTTGATGCGTGTAGGATTAAGAGCTTCTGGTTTTGTTGAAAATAAGGAAAAAAAAAACCTCAGAAGGAAATTTGCTTCTATCCGGTCAGAGCTTAGAAGACAGCCTCCAGTACGTGTGCCTGTCACATTCCTCATGGGATGCTAATAAAAGCAGATCAATCATGGCAACCCCATCAAAGCCCACCAAAGTAAGCCAGCTTTTCCCCGGCCCCTGGGGCCTGATTCTCAGAAGGGCTGAGCCTCCCTGCTCTCGTTGGCTTCAGTCTGAGGTGAGAGTGCTCAGCCTGGCTCTCTGGTGCCTTTAGTTGGAGGGTTTGACCTTGGAGACACCCTCAGAGGATGTTCTGTGAAAGTTTGGGGAGTCAGGCTTGGCGGAGCCTTTTCTGGTTCAGGGCATAAACCTTCAAGCCTTTCCTGCTTGAGGGCATAAACTATGTGTCTGTCAAGATTGGTATAGCTGGCATTGAGGGGCTGGTTTTGTGTAACATAGCACTCTGGGATCTGAATTGGTGCTGGATTTGCCCTTGTGAGGAGGCCATCCTGGGCAGCCATGCAGGTTGGTTGCTTGTTTGCAGAGGGTGCCCGTGTGTTTCAACATGGTTGGACCTGGGGAGGCTTCTGCCATAGGAACAACTTTGACCAGCCCTGCAAGAGGCGGGTGGAAGTAGGTACTTAGAGGCACCTACAGAGTGCAGGGGTCCAGGAGGGGGCCAGTGGGCATGGGGGTCAGGAGCTGGGAATGATAGTTGAAGTAAGGGGTCTGGAAGATGGAATTGAGCAGAGGCTGCCACTGCAAGGAGTCTTCTGCTTAGGGACCGTGCTCTGGTGCTTGAACAGGCAAGGCACTGGGAAAAGGGCAGAAAAGTCCCTCCTCCTGCCTCCAGTCTGCCTTTCTTCTCTGCTGAAGTCCTTGTGCCCTGGACATTGCCAGAGGGAGGCGGTTGCCTGGCTGGTTCAGCCAGTGGCAGCAGGATGAACTTCCTTGGGCTGCGCTGCCATCCAGAGCTCATCACCACCAGCTGGAAGTCGCCAGAGACCTTTGGACTGGGCCTTTGCACGGGACAGTGAGCACAGGGCCTGAATGCCAGAGGTCCCCTTGGGGTGGGGGGGCCATCCTGTTTGGGAGCGCCTCTTTGGCACCTCTTCTAAACCAGGGCTTTGTTCTCTGGGCTCTTGCTTGGTGCAGCAGGTGGAAGCTGGAGCAGCGCCAGGCCTGTCTCTCCAGCCACACGAACCTGTCTTGTCCATGTGCCCATGCAGGTTGACTTCTTGGTAGCGTCTGCTACCTCCTGTCTCTCCTCCTCTGGCACTGAGGGCCTGTCTGATGTCCTGCATTTCTTTTAAACCTTCCTGCGACCCTCTGGTTTGCATTTTACATCCCAGGGATGAGTGATATTTGGGATCCTTTGGCCCCTCTCCCCTCTGAAGGGTCTGACCTTCTCTTCCTCTGGGCTTCTCCTCCTGCCTCATGGTTCATAGCCACTTTCCCCCAGCATCCAGCAAACAGAACGGGGTGGGGGGGGAAGGAATTCGGGGTTTGCTGCAAGCCACAAAAACCTGCTGGCAGAACCTCCCCCGCATTTGAGTGGGACTTGGCCGCCAGCCAGCCTCAAGTTGAACTTTATTAGCTGGGCTGATTATTAATTATTTATTTGCTTGCAAATTGCGCCCGTAATTACCCCGGACGGCACCAAGCCCCTGAAAGGGAGCTGCCAGCCTTTGTGGAGTGCGGATTGAACCAAACGCTGTTGCGCCTCTGTTGCCAGGAAAGATTTGGGTTTCTTTTTTTTTTTTTTTTAAGAGAAAAGGCGGTGAGAGAAAAACAATTAAGGAGGAGTCGGGGATCTGTGCTTTATTAGGTGTCTGTGCTGTTAGACACTGTAATAAAATCAGACTTCGCTGCATGTCACTTATTGATCTCTGTCTGGACAGCTGCAGCCCAGCTGAGATGTGCTTTCTCCTTGCGTTGGCTCCCGGCCAGGTAGACATGATGGGAATAAAAATTAGGGCTGGGAGAGGAGAAGGAAGAAAAAGCCAACTCAGCCCCAGCCCCCTGCTTATCTCAGGCACCTTCCAAGCTCCACGAGCTCCATGGAAAGCTCCCTGCCAGGAGAGCCGGTTCTTCAGGTTTCCCTTAGGCCTTCAGGCCAGCTTGGGCAGTCCAAGGAGCTGCTTCCAGCCGAGGGGCCGAGTCCCCTGCGATGGGATCTCCACGCTTCTGCAGGCCTGTCCGAGCCGTGGGTGCTTCCTCGTTCCCTGTCCCGGTGCTGTTCTTCAGTCCCACCGGGGCCAGAGCTGGCTGTGGGGAGCCCTCTTGGTTATTCCTACTGGCTTCCATTGCTGTGGTTCAGGGAACCCTTGAGCACTGTAGCCAAGCCAGGTTGTAGGGAGATCCTATGGCAACATTAATCAGCAAAAGGATGGAGAAGTTGAGAGCTTCAGGGTCCACCTGTCTCCAGCAGCTGAATCCTCTGAGAGCCCTGGCTGCAGGGTCTTGCTCCTTTGCTTGTGGTCACGCTGCTGGTCACAGAAACTTGGCCCCATCATCAGAGAGGCAGAGCCTGGGTATTTTTGCCGTCCTCTGTAGGACGACAACCCTCTTCTCTGGATCTCTTCAGTGTATTTTAACAGCCTTCTCTGTCTGTGCCGGGGTAGGAGATGGGCTGTGGCCTCATCCCTCTGCCATACCCAGGGCAAAGCTGGCTGTGTTGGAAGTTTTGGGCCTGGTAGCTGTAGGAGCAGGTTGTTTGCAAAGAGTTTCTGGGCAGGTTAGACAGACACTGGGCTGGGATGGTGTATACTGGGAGGATCCTGCCTTGAGCAGCAGGCTGGACTAGATGTGGCTGCCTGATGGCCCTGCCAGCCCAGCTCTTGCATGAGTCTGCCTCTGCTGGTTCCTGCTGCAGCAGCCAGCGAGCGGTGGCCAGGAGGCAGGAGTGGGTTCCTTGTGGGGGCCACTGAGGTTCCTGTCCCTTCCCTTGGAGGTACCAAGTCCCTGTATGACTCAGCTATGTGATAGCACAAAGCTGCAATCTCTGCTCGCTACTCCGTAGCTCTGGTTCATGGGCTTCTCTCCTCCCCCGCAGTCGTACCGTTGGCATCTAGTCTTCTGGTATTCAGGGCTCAGTCACCTCTGGGACCTACCACTAGGGCTTCAGGGCTTTTCCTTCCAGAATGTGTCGTGCTTCCCTTGGGAGCTGAACCCCTCTGCACGCTATCCTTGCTCTCTATCCTAGTCCTAGAGCTCTGGGGCTGGGGAGCTATGCACCTGCTTCTGGGCTGGTAGCCCGGAGTGCCAGTCACTTCAGACTAGTGGAAAGCGGGTGCCTGAGGGGTAGCATAGGTCTGAATGGGGGTCTGGCACTCCTAGGATCATGTCCTTGCGGGGTGTTGGCCTTGAGTGCAAGGAGCAGACACACAGACTCCCCTGCCCAAGATGCAGCAGCCTCTGGCAATCAGAAGGGGGAAGGAGATGGAAGACCCCAGTGCAGGGAGAACTGTAGATGAGTCCCCCCAGCTGCTGCAGTGAGCTGTTGCACAGATAATGAATGGCTCGGGGCCAGCTTAGGCTCTCAGTTGTGCCCCCATCAGCCTGGAATAACCCCCCCACCTTGGAGAGCAGAATCCGGCCCTTTGCCAAACCCCCCATCCCGCCGCGAGCCAAGACACGCTCCGGTCTTAGCAGCTCAGCAACAGCGTGAGGCAGCCCATCTCCCTTGGCAGCATCCGGCAGAGACAATTGCAGACAAGCGCAGCCAGCATGGAGGGGG
>NW_017729020.1:4956906-4992624 GCF_001723915.1 Gavialis gangeticus | reverse complement strand
CCGGCCCTTTGCCAACCCCCCCACCCCGCCGCGAGCCAAGACACGCTCCGGTCTTAGCAGCTCAGCAACAGCGTGAGGCAGCCCATCTCCCTTGGCAGCATCCGGCAGAGACAATTGCAGACAAGCGCAGCCAGCATGGAGGGGGCAAGGCAGGGCAGACGGCTGAATTGCAACGAGCGTGGGAGCTTGAGGGGAGCAGGTGGGGTGGGGGGGAAGGGGGCTGCGTGCCAGGCCGCGTCTCTCGGCATAGAGGCTCTCTGCACAACTCATCAGGATGCACAGTTCTCAGCTGGCCCAGGCAAACCCCGTTGCAACGGGGGGGTGGCTGTATAGCAGAGGAGTTTGTGATGACTTGGTTGCAGAGCCACAGGGCGCTGGCTCTGAGCTGGATCCAGCTGAGCCACAGAGCTGGGCCTATCTGAAACACTCGCCTCTGAAGAAACACCTGGACCTGTTGCTACCCTGGTTGTGTGAGTGGATGACATGAGGGTGGAGTGGGGGCTTTTGTGGGCATACCCACAACTGAGCTGACGTAAGCAGTGGGTCTCCATTACCAGAAGCCCAAATGGAGGAGGAAGAATAATACTGGGGACCAGAGTTACATGATGGTGCCAATCACCATGTGACACATGCACACGTGTGTAGCTCCTACGGGCTGGATCCGGTTCTGGGGTGACACCACAATCCATCATTATAAAGTTATAGACTCTAGTTAGTGACATGACCCACTCAGTGGAGGGAGTAAGCAGATATCACTTAGCCCAGTGGCCTGGTGCTCTGAGCTCTCTGACAGAGACTTCCTCTGAGGCTTTGGACCAGTCTCTTGCCCGCTCCGTTTCCCTTGTGGGGACTAATCCCTGCAGCCCAGGAGTGAGTCCATGGGGTGGGCTCTGTGGTTGTGAAGTGCTAGAGCCCTGGTCCCAGTTGGCAGCCAGCAGCGTCTCAGAGGATGGATTCCTTTTGGGGCTGGAACAGGCGTTTCCTGGAGGTGCCCGGTGCAAGAGACACGCTGTCTTCTCTACGCCCCCGACAGTCCCCCGTCGATCCTGTGCAGCTCAGCCGGCTGGGACACAGTGGTGCAGGGCCACGGTTCCTGCCTCTCCTTGTTCAGGGCAGCACCTGGCATGCAGCCCCAGCTCTCCTCCCTGCCTCCCAGTAGCACTGGTGGGTGGACTCCCTGTCACCCCCGTGCAGTGGCCTTAGATTGTGTCATGGGATGAAGACACTGCTGGCCACCCTGTGCTGCCTGGTAACAAAATGCAATGCATCTCCCTCCAAGCCCATGTTTTTCACCTCACTCTCCCTGCACCGGGGGCATGCCCTTTTCTTACCCCCGGCTCTGCACTGGCTCCTATGTCCTGGCAGGCTGAACAGTGGAGCCAAATGGGCCTCCAGCTCCAGGGATCACTCTGAAGAGCTGCTCTGTCCTGGCGGAGAGGTCGCTTGGAGGCGTGACACAAAGAGATGTCACTGTTGAAGAGGATGAGAGCAGAACCCCAATGGTGACCTCCCCCAGGCGAGAGGGTCCTCCATGGTCCCTTGCCAAGGCCTGTCCTTTACCCCATAGCCATTTTCACAAGCGTTACGCCCTGGGTGACTGGGGACTTAGGCTTTAACCAGAGAAGCACAAGAGAAGCCAAAGCAAGTGCCTATGAACCATACACCGGTGTATTGGGATATTACCAACCAGACCGCATTGCTGGCCGCAGCCACATCCAGCAGAGAGTACGCGGCTATCCACATTGCTGGGCAGCGAGGTCTCGGGCCCTGCAGAAATCGTCCTCATAGCTGAGACCACGTCTAGACTCCCACGCCTACGCCTTTGTGGGGAGGAGCTGTACGGTTTGGATTCACGTTTCTGTGTTCCTGCCCCTTTCCCCATGGTATTGGTCTCTTGGAATCAAATAGGGAGCAGGGAAGCTCTGAATCACAACCTGTGACCATTGTTTGAGGACAGGGTCATCACCTGTACCACTGGCCCAGCTTCTTAACATAGTGACTTGAAACGGTCCCACGTAACCCACCTTTTTCACATGCCAGTCTTCCTCATGATGCAGGCTGGACTGCTCTGGGATCAGTCTGTCTGCAAGAAGGAGGGTAGTGACACACCCAGCCCCTAGCAGTTTGGGGCCTCAGGTCTCCAACACAAGACTTGGGGCAATGGACAAGCTCTGTGCCTGTGGCTCAGTTCCATGTGATGCCCCACGGATGCACAGCATCATCTGGGTACTGATTCCTGTTCTGCAAGCATCAGACTGCAGCCTGTCACCCACGATCCAGGCTCTGCTATGGGCAAGCATTCGCTATGTCTTTTTAATGATCTCCGTATTGGCTCTTTATCCCATCAATAGTCCAGTGCTGCCTCTGAGCATGGTTGGAGCCAGAGCCAGGACAGGCAGGCTTCAAAGAAAAGAAAGCCGGGCAGCTGCGTTTACACTCAATGGAGCAACCAAAAGAGCAAATTACATTAGCAGCAGCTTGTGAAGGAAAAGAGCCAGCCGGGATCCTGGCCCTTGTCGCAGCCCAGTTGCTGTTTGTTCCAAAAGGGAGAGGGCAGCACGGCAGATAAGCCACCAAGGTGGCCTTGGCAGCAGAAGGACAAAGTCCCTGGCTCTCCCCTGACTGCCGTCTGCGAAGGCTCATGCCTAGAATAACTGAGTAGTATTGAAGGGGGTGAAGTGCTGGGAGGCCGTAGGGCCAGATCCTTCCACCTTCAGCACCTCTTAGCTGGAATGGGTTATCGAACTAAGCTGCCCTACTTGTGTTCAAACCACCCAGGTCCTTCCACTTTATGGGATATCTGTAAACAGCAGCTGACACCGGGGTCTCCTTCCGGTGCTCCTTTGTGCTTGTTCTTGGCCTCTGTGGTGGGAGGTGAGTCCTGGTTGGGGGCTCTCCGGGGATTGTTTCAAGGCCAGGGGATCGAATTTTGGAGCAAAACACTCATTCAAGTTATAAGGGAAAGCACTTGACCATGCCTCAGCTGCCCTACAGTAACAGCTCATGCGCTCGCTCTTATCCCACAGTAAGTGAAAGAAACGCTGGGGTGGCTTACTCTTCTTTTGCCGAGAGCTAGGCTTAGAGCACAGCCTGAGGAAGTCGAGGTGCAGTGAACTGTCCATCTGCTTAGACCGTATGAGCTTGTACGGCGCTGTGCTCACGTAGGAACTTCCAAGTGTCACAGTGCTCTGGATGAGGACAGTGATTTTTTTTTTAAAAACACATTTACTTCTAAAGAGTTGCAACCTTGAAGTAGCCAGATTTCATGCATAGGGCAGAAGGGAACCATGTGGGCAAAGAAACGATGTTGGGGTTCATATCTGTACAAGAAGTGGCAGGGATACAATTTTAAAACTAGACTAGGGGCTTTTCATGGCCCCATTTGCAGGTGCCCAGTTCTAAAGGCCCAGAAGGGGAGGAGACATTCAGACAGTGCCGCTCCCCCTTTCCCAGAGAATCTGGGCCCTGGAAGGCGACTCATGTTGGATGACCAAGAAATGAAGTGCTCGGCATCCAAGAATCTCAGCCTTCAAGATTGCTCCAAAACAAACAGAAACCTAACATCCGAGTGATGCCGGGAGCCAAGAGAGCGCTGCATTTGGCCGCAAGCTCCTGAAACCCAAGAACTTGGGTTCATCTTCCTTTCCGAGAGGCAGCGGAAATTAGTAAGACGGGGACCGTGGCCAAGTTGGGAAGAAAGGAAAATATAGAAAGATTGGCTGAGACGGGGGCTGGAAATCAACGCCAAAATGTGTTCATGCTTTGCAAATCTGTGGGAGTTCTGAAGGATGTGTCTAGGCCAACTGTCCCTGGTTGGGAACATTTGCTCTGAGTTAGGCAGGTGGAGAGCGCGGAGGTCAGTGTGGTAATCCCATGCAAATTTTTACATGGCTCCCCCTAGTCCCTCAGGAAGGGGCATGGTCCTCCTTGTGGGATCCAGCTGCCCCCACTCCTTTTCTCATAGAAGGCATTGCGGGGAGGGGGGCAGAGCTGAAACCTGCTCGCATGGAAACCTTCCAACAGAGCAGCATTTGTTTGCAGCGAAGCGAAAAAGAGGCTTCCCAAAGCTGCGCCCCGATTCGTTTGGATGGCCCAGGACAATGCTCCCGTTGGCGCCCATGCCAGCCAGCTCATTGGGGTGCCAAGTGTCGCACCGCTTTGGGTTGGCTGCCCTGTCTTTTCAGCTGAGCCCTACGCTGCCTGTGCTCGGCTGCTCGTTGCGCTCCGGAAAAGGAAGCAATTTGCAGCCTCTCTTTCGGAAGTAGGAAATAGAACTTGGAGCGGGAAACGGAGCCACAGACGGTGTCTCCTGACCTGAACGATCCCAGTGCTTGGACTCTCCCTGCAGATCTAGGCACTTGGCTGAAGGCAGCAGGGAGAAGGAATTAGGGGAGGCTGATGGATGGATCCAGCAGGGTGCCCGGCAGCATGCTTGGCTTGGGAGCGATCCCTAGAGTTGGCTTGAGCCTTCTCCTCTTGCCAGGCCATTTGGTGTTGAAGTGGCTATGATGTACCATATTTCCCCACATACAACATGCCCTGGAATAAGATATGCCCCTTGTCGCTGAAAGGCAGCATGAAGAAATGATCTTTCCTGGTAGCAAGTAATTATGTAGCAGCAGCAGCAAGGGAGCTGAGGCTGCTCAGTCATGTGCCCTCTATAGATCACATGCAGATTTGACTTTTGCTTTTGCCCTGCAAAAGCTTATGCAGCAGAAACCCTTACTGTCGTATATCTTTGCTTATAACATGGACTCCCAAGTACCAGCAGCTGGAAAGGATCAGGGAAATAAGTCAGATTGTAATGGGCTTGAATAGTTTTAACATGCATTGAGCATAATCTCTCATCCTTTGTCTTCCTTAATCTACATATTTCTCTCTCTCTCCCAATCTTCTGTGCTCTCTAATACATTTTTTTTTACTTATTTTCTTCCTCATACTTATGTAAAATTGGTGACTGTGATATCCCAGCCATCGGTCATAGGTCCAGAATACCAGTTAATTCATCCTCCAGGAGCCCTTGAATTTACAGTAGATATTAGGTTCCCTAATGTAAAGCAAGAAATCAAATAACCTACAGTGAGCAGAAGCAGCACTGAAATGCCATTTTGGGTGTGTTGCAGAGAGGAGATACTGGAATGATTTGCTAAAGGAGCTGTCTCTTCCCTTCTCCCCGGGTGTGAGCACACACAAACACACACATGCCACCCTCCCTGCTGGCACTCTCTGTCCCGTGCCAAGAAATGAGGGTGTCACCATGGGGGAACTGGGAGCTGTAACACATACCAAATGTTTGGCTCTCTCCAGAGAAATTCCAGGTGTCAATTATTCTATCAGGCGCTTCAGAGCCAGGCTACTGCCACTGAGTGGGCAGTGAGATGGTTCGGGGTAGGGAGGCGGCCTGTTCACTCAGGGCTGCTGCCATTATTTCTGCCCAGCAAGGAGTCCCCTCGAAGCCCGTGGGGAAACAGAGCCTGTGGTAGTGGGTAAGGGTGGCAGGATATGGCCCAGTTCTGGGACAGGATTGCATGACAGCAGCTCTGGCTGTGCAGAGATTGCCTCACTGGCCCCAAGACCCAGACTGCCCAGAGCTCCCTGCACTGGGTGCATCGGAACAAGCCCATCAATCTCCCTTCCCTCTTTTCTCTCCCTTTGACAGAACAAATCGTAGAGAAGGATGAAGGACCCTACTACACCCACCTGGGGTCAGGACCCACCGTGGCATCCATTAGGCAGCTCATGGAGGAGCGGTAAGTGTGGGATTCAGCCCTGGTGCCCTGCGGAGGAGGGGAGCCCTGTAAGAGTGTGCCCTACCCCTGCCCATCGCCTGCCATGGATCTGAGCATGCTGGGGCAGAGAGGAGATTATAGGGGCTTTCAGCTCCCCCTGGTGGTTCTGCTGCAGCTTATGTGCCAGCATTTGGGGTCTCTTTCGGCCCCCCCCGATGTTGCCCATGGGGTCGGTGTGATGGAAGCATCTGGGGGAAAGCTTCCCCCCATGTCCCAGACACAGAAGGGCTGTTCTTTTGTGTCAGGTGGGCCTCCTACCGCCTGCCCCCAGGCACCGCATTTCCGCAGCTTCTGTGTCTGCAGCAGGAGGTCCCTTTAAGGCAGCCAGGTGTGCAAGGGACAGCCTTGCCCTGCTGGAAGATTATAGTCAAGGAGCCCTTAAAAAGTCCTGCCAGCCTTGTCTAGGCACGGGGTGTCCTGGGGATGCCCTTGCCAGGCCCCTGCCTTGGGCAGAGGCAGAGCAAAGGTGGGGAGTTGCAACTGGGTGGCAGTGACCTGGTCAGTGTGGCTGGCTGCAACCAGCCAGGTTGGGCTGGAGCATGCCCCTTGGCCCCCGGGGCTGGAGAAGATGAGGGCATTCGCGTGCTGCCCTGGTGCCTGCCAGCCAAGCACGGCCGCTCCACATGGGCTGGAAATGAAGCTTGCATGAGACGGATCAATTGCCATCCACAGTCAGCACTGCAGCCACCATCCAAAATAGCCAGCCAAGGCCAAGGCAGACCCTTGTGCACTGACTGTTCCTCACCATTGCTGGTGAGTCCCTGGAGTTGGTTCACCGGTCCCACTCAACTGCTGGTGCTGTTTCAGCCTGAAGGGCAATTCCCAAGAGCTTGGCCTGGTCCGGGCTGTTAGCTCCCAAGTAACAGGACACCCTAGGGGAATGGGTGAGCTCACGGACGGCCAGATCCTGGTCTCAGTGACCTAGGTGGAGGCCTGGAGTCCAAGGTTGCTCCCGGGGGCAACGAGGATTGGGGTCTAGGCGCTGTTAGGCCCTGCAGTCCAAGGCAGGCATGCACGGGAGAGAGAATCTGAATTTACTTGTGGTGGAGGATAGGGTGCTTCTGCAACCTGTGGGTTGTATGAAAGGCAGGTGGGCCTGCTGGAGTACATTTGACCCCGTGAGACACTCTTGGAGTGGCCTTTGTTCAGTGGGGGAAGAGCAGGAACCTCATTCAAAGCAGTCCTGATTGACCGTGTCCCCGTGGGGCTTTTCTTGCGGTCTGAGTAATCTGCTGTGGAAGGGAATTCAGACCAAGTTCCCTGCATGTCTGCACCTGGGCACGCCCTGAGAGCTGTCACCACTGAGAGACCCCTCCTCTGGTTCTCTCCTTGCTCAGTCTCTTCCCTTTGCTTGGGGGTCTGTTCCCAGGAAGTTTCCTCCCTTGCGATGGCTCCTGTATCATGGTGCTGCTCTTTGCCTTTTCCTGTTGTGGCTGGGCTGGGCTACAGCTTAGTGGTTCCTGGCCTTTTTTAGAATCGCGACCTGCTTTGTTAGGGTCAAGGCCCTCTCGTGAGCCTCAAGGCGCCACCTGGAAAATGCTAGCTCTTAAGCTTCCACTTGTTTTGCGACTGCAGAGAAATACGAGAGCTGTTCTTTTGTTGCAAAGACCTCAGCTAGCCCACAGCAGGGCTGGGTGGTTTTGACACCCTGAGCTCCCCTACCTGAAGCTCTGAGTTGATCTTGTGAAGCGTGTCTAAGTGTCAGCCTACTGAATAGGGCTGATCTCGAGACCAGTATTTCAGCTGCAGAGGCCAGAGCTGCTGGTTGGTTCGGTTGGGGTATGCCATCAGGCAGTTGTCTGTTACAAATCCCCCAACCCCATCCATCCCTGCTGCCATGGCTCTGACTGCATGGGCACAGCACAGTGCATGGCAGGGCAGGAACTCCCTGCATTGGACAAGCTGGTTTAGTTCAAAGGTCACTGTCAATGGTGGATTGCTACTGAGACGGGGTGGGATTGCTCTGAAGCTTTCAGGGTCAGGTCCTGTCCCTCACTGAGGAGCCTCTGTGTCTTAATCCACCCTGTAGAACCACGCACACAGAAGGTGGTTCCTGCTTGTGGCTTTTTGCGGCTCTCTGTCAGGTGCTGATGGAAGTGTGGTGCCCAGGTCATGGTTTTTGGGGCCTCAGGGAGTCTGGGGAAGGATCTCATTGTGACACTTTAGTGCCAAAGGGCAACTCAGATGTCTGGAGGTGGTATCAGATGAGCCTTGGTGCTGATCTGACTTCTGTTCCCACTGGAGGTGGCACCTCTCAGTCAGTTCCACGTTCCTCCCTCTGTTGCTGGGGGGGACAAGGGGTTGGAAAGACCAGACTAGAGTCCCCCCCCGTCTTCTGTAGCTTCCCTACCAGCAAAGCTGAGAGCCTATGAATTGCAAACCCACCAGTACGTCCTTTGCTTGTATGTCCTTTGCCTGCGGCTTGCCCTGGTCACAGGCCGGGAGCGGAGAGTGGGTTCTCCAGCTCTGTCCCAGCAGGGGAAGCATTGGTGTCTCCTGGCTTTATTTGGCGAGGCAGGAAATTGTGAGGCAGCAGGAAGCCACCGCCAGTCGCCCTTTGGCCCTCAGCCCTCTTTGAAGCCTGTCACCTGGGATGCGTCTGTCCTGAGGACTGCGAGCTCCCCTGCTGTGTGGGACAGCTGATTGATAGCCTCGGCGTGGAACACGTGCACTCCCTGCTGCCTCTCCAGGCAGATTCAGTCATCCAGGAGGTCCCACTTCCCCCTGCGCAGATCAGAAACATCCGGCACTGGGAGCTACAGAGGGGAGAACCCTGCAGGGCAGATGAAATGCTTCTGGTTTGGCTCTATCTCCTTGTGCTGGGGCAGGTAACAGCTGGGGCTGTCCAGCAGAGAAGAGAGAGGGCAGAAGGCGAGGGAGTCGGCAGCCATTGAGCTGACTGGTTGCCTTGTAGGGATTGCACCCGTCAGGATGTGGTTTGGGCATCAGGGCTAGGATTTTCAGTGCTGTCCAGCCACTGCAAAGGCAGCTGGGGGCCAGGTGAGCTGCAAGAGCCCAGTGCCTCTCAGGGATGGGGAACCTGTGGCATGGTAGACCAGGGCACTGGATGGTGTCACTTGTCTGCTGGTAGAACAAGGTCTTTGGGCTCTGCTCCCAGCTCTGCTACTGGCTGACTGTGTAGCCAAGTCATGGGCAAATCATTTAGCTGTCAGCTTGCCCACTGGCATCATGGGGGCTCTGCACATCCCAGAGCGATGGGACCCGCACTAGCATTTCATTATCACCGCACAGAAGTCAGGGCTTGGCTGGTTATAAGCAGGTCGGTCAAAGCCATTGGAGATGGCTACAGCCGATATAGGTCTAGTGGCTGAATTGTGACCATTTATTACGGAGCTGCCGTGGGCCTTTGCAGGTTGGGGCTCCACTGTGCCAGGTGCTAATGGACTAGACCATCGCAGCCTAACAGACGAGGCCAAGGAAGAGTGTGCTGTGTGGGCAGCAGGGACCAGCCGTGGGCTTAGCTTTCCAATGAATCTGGCAGTCAGCGATCACCAAGTGGCTCCATATCAGCTGAGAAGCCTTCTCCCCTGCGCAGACCGCACGCGCAGCCCTGCTGCCCTCCCTCAGAGCAGCTGCAGCTCGACAGGCGCCAGCCCACGCCGCCGGCACGGAGCGGCAGGGCCACAATGGCCATGTGTGTGCGCTCACCCGTGAACAGCAGCCAGGGCATGGGAATCCCGCGCTCCCAGCCTCTTGCTGACAAAACGCCCAGGGCCGGGCAGGCGGGCGGACACTGTTCCCTTCGGAGTGATGGATAGTGCCGGCTTTGCGGCCTCTCGTTTAATTAGCACTTTCAAGAAAGCTAAAGGCAGGGGGAGGGGGGATTACTCTAGGCTGATTAGCTGGTGCTGGGTTGCACTGTGCTGTGTGTGTGCCAGAGGAGGGCAGGCACACAGACTGGCAGGGACCCCATGGACATTGCTGGGTCTGAGTCTCTGCTCTCACACCGGTGTGGATCTGGATCTGTTCCACCACAGGATCCGCACCAGTTGTGAAGCCACCCAGTCCTTCCCCTGGGCCTCAGCAGGGCCAGGACACTGTATTCGAGTCCTGTGAGCCTGACTGTCCAGCATCTGGGGCCCCCCTGGATTCAGTCAATGTGGGGTTGGAGCCAGCTGCTTTTGTCACCCTTTGCCGCAGCTCTGAGATCAGGCCAGGTTTGTCTAGAGCCACCAGTCATGTTTTGCCCAGGCACCCACCTGTTGCCAAGCCCAGGCATTACTCACCCAGGCTGAATTTGTACCAGTGACTCAGCTCTGTGGTCTGCAGCCACCCACCCCCCTGCCGGGCTCCGTTCTGATGATGCAGCAAAACCCCAGACAGCGCCGCCGCCTCTACACTGAGTGACGTGGGGATGGGGGAAGCAGGCATGGGAGCAGCTGCTATCACAGGCCTTAGGGGCTCCCAGGGACTGCTGTGACTACGAAGTCAGTGATGGGCCAGTCCCAGTGTCCCTGGCTCCTTCCTCTCTCCTGGCCTTTCCCATGGGAGGAGGGCAAGGGAGATTCACTAACTCTTGCTTTCACTGGGTGGGTGGGGGACTTAGGTGCAGAGAGGGACACATATGTCTATTGCCCGGGTGAAAAGATCAGCGTATCAGCTGGGTCTCTGTCATAAGGTCACTGCTGAACTCTCAGCTGGCTCTGCAGGGGTGAATGTCACCCTTTCTGGACCGTAGTAGGAAGTTGGGGGGGGTCCTGACTCATGCCTGTAGGTGAGTTACAGGGAAGATGGCTGTGTGAATAGTAAGAAATGATCTGAGCCCTAGCTGGGGCTTGGGGCCAGAGTTCTACCACTGGCTTGGTCCCTAGCCGCCTGTGTGATGTCCCTGCTCCTCCCCATGCCTCAGTTTCCCCAGCTGTAAGAGGGGGGTGGTGATACTGACCCTCTTTGCAGAGCTCTTGGGGACAGGCTGCTTTTTACACTGTGTTTGTCCCAGGCAGTCAGCAGTGCAGATGTTTCCATGACATAGGCCTTGCCTCTCACCACCACTAATGGGGATGTCTCTTTCCACCAGGTACGGTGAGAAGGGCAAAGCCATCAGAATCGAGAAGGTGATCTACACTGGGAAGGAAGGAAAGAGTTCACGGGGCTGCCCTATCGCCAAGTGGGTAAGTGCTGGCCCTCCAGCTCCAGGGAAGGGAAAGGGGTTGTGTTTTATGTCATAACGCACAGCAAGAGTGACTCCGAGCACCTCCGTTGTCTTAACACTGCCTCCATCTGCATCTCCAAGTTAGAGCACAGGCTCACCAATGCACAGGAGGGAGGAAGGGAAGGAAGAAAGGAAGGATAGATAGCAGTAAAACATCCAAGCGATGTTTGTTGTCACCTCCCCAGCTGTTTATGCCCCACTCATCACCTGGGCATATGATCATCTCTCTCGCCTCCTTGGCACTAAGCAGCATCCTCTTGCTTTCTCTTCCTGCTGTGAACAGCCCTGCTGGCCACAGATCAGTCGTGTTGCATTTTCCACCAGCAACTTTGAAAGCCTAAAGAACCCTTTATGGGGAATGCAACCTTTTCTTGGCTCCCCACTGCGCTCCTTGATGGGCACCTCCAATTCCAGGGGCATCAGGACAGGCAGGAGCCAGGGGTCAGCTAGGGAGCTCCAGCCAAAAGGAGGGGCCTTGGTTGTTTTCTTGCATGTCTGGTGGGCAAGGTGCATTTGTACAGGAGTGATTGCTCACCCAATCAGGTCATTGGAAGTGCTCAGGGGAGTGCTTTACAGGCCGGCCAGACAGGGCTTGGGAGGAGCTGTGATACTAGGTTTTCCTCCCTCTTGCAAAGTCCAAGCAGGCCAGTCTTGCTTGGAGGTAGAGGGGCCCCCTATGGTTCCCTTGGCTTAGAGCGTCCTAGTTGCGAGGAGAACTAGGCCCTTCTTGTAACTAGCCTGTGCGTGGTAAATTGATATGAGGCCTATTGCTCCCAGAGGGTTCATGGCCAGAGCCAAAGTGCTGTAAAGCTGGCAGCGGCTCAGAGTGTTCCCGTCTGAGCAGTGTCCAGTGCAGGGAGAGCAAAGCCAGGCCAGAGGGCACCTAGCACTGGGGAGGGGGTCCTGGTACAGAGAAGGAAGGAGTGGAAGTACCTCAGACTAAGAAGAAAGATGGCTTTAGCTCTATGTTCCTGGAAATGATACAGGGCCAGAGCAGGATCTCGGGTGCCCCAGTGAATGTCTCTGCTGTCAGTGCTGCTCCTGAGATCCTAAGATCAGCAACTGGCTCCATAGTCCTCAGACAAAAGACCTCCATCTCCTCTCATGGGCACACAGACAAATCAGGAGCTGTCTCAGGGAAAGCTCCTGGAGATGCTCCAGGGGTAAGCAAGCTCAGATCCAGCCCCTGGCTTGGCCATGTCTTCCTCAGCCTTCTCGTGGCAGCTCCAGCGCCAAGCCTGTGTCTCTGGGTTCCCTGGAGCACCTACTATCTAGTAGCTGCCAGGAGGCCTGGTCACCTCAAAACGGGTTGCTTATCAATCTGTTTATAAGAGGCAGCACTGGGGCTGTGTCTGATACTGCACTGGGAGAGACAAAGCCGAGGCAAGGGTGTATTCCTGAAAGGGCCTAGCAGAGCTCCCCAGAACCATTGGCAGGGCTGGCCTCAGCCTGCTGTGAGGCCTGCTGTGTGCTGATTAAGGGGCTGTGGCCAGCGGGGGCTCTGGAGCATCAGGTGGGAGATAACACTTGCCTGCCAGGGATCAAACGGTGTAGGGCCCCTGGGGTGGGGGCATAACGGCCGGCACAGCCTTTCCACCGTTGCTCAGTGCTGCTGGCTGTGGTGGGCTAACATGAGGGGCTGGCAGCAGAGAAGATAAGGGCTGAGGCTGGTGCTGTGGGCCAGGATGGGATAATGTCTATTTTGCAGCTGGTTTGGAGAGGGGCTGGTGGGCCAGGAGAAGGGCTTCCCATGCGAGGCTTCGGCACATGGAGCGCACAAGCTCTCCGCAGCTGCCTCCAATGGAAACCATCCTCGCTGTATGTCTGAGGGATGGCCCTACTGTGTTGGGCACTGTGCCACCACGGAGGTGGAGTAGAGATTCAGCTGCTCCTGTGAATCTCTCAGTGTGCGAGTCACCCAAGGTCCGTGGGTGACACTAGACTGCGGTACTGCGGGAGCTCTCCGTGTCAGGACCCACACACCCGTCTCTGCACTGCGGCTGACTCAGTTGAAGCAGGCAGGTTCTTTTTATTAAAGCCACTTGAGTGCACTGAAATCCTGGTTGTCTGGCCCTTGACCCCTGCCACTGTTCTGGGATGAGGAGGTTCTTCCCTTGAGTGATGGTGTGTGTGAGCAGATGCCTCTTGAGCAGGTGTGTGTGTGTTAGAGGTGGGCTTGGATCGAGCCCTCCACAGTTCAGAGGTAAAGGCCTAGACATGAGACCCCACTGCCCGCAGATGTCAGCCAAAAAGCAAACATTTTTCCTTCCCCTGCCGTTCGCCTGCCAAGACTCCATCAGTTCCCCCTTGCTAAGCAGAGCAAGGCTGGGAGCTCTTCCATGCCCCATCAGTGAATTCCTGCCAGATCAGAGCTTCTGACCATGTGCATGTGTGTGTTGGGGACCAGTGCAGCCAAGTAGGCTGCCTTTACAGACAGGATTTTGAAGCAGGGCTGTCACATCTGTGCTGATGCTGGGCTGTGGGGGGAGACAGCACGTAGGAAAGCAGCATGGTAGAGACCACGGGTGGGTGTGAAAAGCAGCCGGCGAGAGGAATCCCCCAGGCCACCACAGCCGGAGGCTGAGAGGGAGGCAAGTGCGCAAGCCGCAGGATGTGAGAGCAGCCGCTTGCGGGAGTGGACGGGCAGATGAGGAAGTGAGAGGCCGTGGCTGGGCTCTGGGGGCGGGAAGCGGGGGTGGCACAGTCACTTTGAGCCTCTGCGGCACCAGGGAAATTCTGCAGAATTTCCCCCTCTCGCTCAGCCCAGGGAGACTCTGCAGCTGTCTCTGCCCTGCACAGCAAGGGTCTGGCATGTGCAGAGAAAACCCTGATGTGGCTATGGTTGGCAGGAGCTTTGCCAGTGATCTCCACAGGGCTGGGAGCAAAACTTGGCAGTTAAAAGGCCAGTGGCCTGTCTAAGGTTGTTGGCAGGTGTGCAGCTGAGCCCCAGGGCAACAGCAACAGGCGACATCAGCCAAGTGTCCTTAGAGCAGCTGCACGGCCTTGTCCAGGGGTGTGCGATTGCTACCAGAGATCAAACCTGGCATGTCTGGAGCATCAGCCTCAGTCAGCCAGACCTCCAGGCAGGCCCATCGACTTGCATGCATGGCCCAGCCGCCTCTCAAGAGGACAGGGCCTTGTGCTGAGTGAGACTGGGTCATATCCCATGGTTCAGTCTGGACATAGAGAGCGGTAGTTAGTGAACAGTGTGAGGTAGAAGGCTGGGAAGAGATACACCTTGTAGACCAACTAAACCAGATGTATATAAGTGTTCGTCAGCTGGAGCTCACTTCATTGGTTGCTGTGAAAAGGCATGCACAGAGCGATCTGTCAAATAGCTGGTAAGGCGCATCTCTCCCCAGCCTTCAGGCTGGGTGTTACCATCTTGGTTGCTCTCAAGGAAGTCAGCTGAGGGATTTGCCCAAGCGAGGGAGTCCAGGGCTTGGTCTCCCATTGGTTGACATGGAGGAAGGGTGCACTTTCCTCTTGTGTATGGAGCCAGGCCCAAAAGTCTTTAGTCAGCTCTTACTCTGGCAAAACCCTGGTAGGAATTTGAAGGACATGGAGGACCTCAGAGCCTGGGCCCACAAAGTGTCTTGGAGATGAAAGAGAGATGAAGGTCAGTTGGGGCCACGTGGCAAAGAAGGGCTGGTTGGGGGGCACCCACCCCGAGAGTCTGGAGTGGCGCCTGACTTGCAGAAGTGGTCGAGCACGTGGACCTCACTGACATGTCTTGGGCTGGGCCTCCAAGTCTTTGTTGTGGTCTTATCAGGGGGATCATTTTAAAGCATTCATAGGATTGAGGAGAAGAGCAATTGAGCTTGTGCTCTTTGGGACTAGGGAGAACCTCCCTGCCTCCATCGGGGGGAAGGGTGCTCAACAGACCGATCACCAGCAGAGTGGGGACAGCATAGGATGTATGATGTGCTTCCAGTGCATGGAGGGGACTGATACAGGCATGGAGGTGGGGAAGTTAATCTCCATGACCCAGTCAGTCCTAGAGCCTGCTGATTTACTGTGGAGAGACTTGTTGAGAGCACAGGAAGGTGCTGTGGTGTAGGGGCTGCAGGGCAGGCTCCCAAAGGTCTGTTCCCAGCTGTCACTGGCCTGCTGTGTTGCCTCCATTCCCCTGAGTCCTGTCTGTCTGGACTGCAAACTGTCGGCCAGGACCTAATCCCGGTGGTGACTCAAAGGGGACCGTAAGGCAGATACTGTGACAGCAGGTCACTGCTGAAGGGAGCTGGTGACCATGATAAGGGCTGAGAGCTTCTCATGGCCACAACCAGCAAAAGCAGGGAGGGAAGCATGTGTCCATGGCCTGCTTGTTTCCAGGCATCTGCTGCAAATGGGACTTCCCAGTGTGACTGAATTGGCCTGCTGTTTTCCAGGTGATCAGGAGGCACAACCAAGAGGAGAAGCTGCTGTGCTTGGTCCGGCACCGGGCTGGTCACCACTGCCAGAATGCTGTCATCATCATCCTCATCCTGGCCTGGGAAGGCATCCCCCGCACCCTGGGTGACACGCTGTACCAGGAGCTCACTGACACACTCACCAAGTATGGGAACCCCACAACCCGCCGCTGCGGCCTGAATGACGAGTAAGTGTCAGTTTGCATCAGCTGCAGAAGCTGCCCTTTTATGTCATGCAAAGCAGCTTCAAGGGGGGTGTTTTTTGGGGAGGTAATCAGAGACGGCTGTCCCATGAGAAACCATCTTCAGGGCCAGGAAATCAAACCAAGGCCCTTGCTGCAACTGGTGGCACTTTGTGCTGACAGGAGCCCTTTTATAAGGGAAGATGGGGGCTGTGGAAAGGCTGAGAGATCCTGTGCCCTGCATGGTAGTTGGGTGGTGCTTGCAGAGGTACAGATGGAAGGTTTGAATCCCAGGAATGGTAGATGTCTGGGAGGAAAGGCCGGTGCGATCCCCCTCTGTAGAGCCAAACTGGTGGAATGCTCTTGGGTCTTGGTCTGTTCCAGCTCCTCAGTACCTCCCTCCCTCCCCCTGCCCTGCCCTGCCCTGCCCAGCCCAGCCCAGCCCAGCCTAGCTCCACCTCTTGAATGGGGAAGGCTGGTTGCCAGGTCCACGGGCGCCATGTGGTCTGCGAGGAAGCTGGCCCCATAGCCAGTGAGTGAGAGGGCCTGCCCTTGGGTTTCTGTTGCAGTCGAACCTGCGCTTGTCAAGGCAAGGACCCCAATACCTGTGGTGCTTCTTTCTCCTTTGGCTGCTCCTGGAGCATGTATTTCAACGGATGCAAATATGCTCGAAGCAAAACTCCCAGGAAGTTCCGTCTGGTGGGGGACAATCCCAAAGAGGTTCGTGCCTTGGCTGGGTGTGGCGGGTCCGTGGAGTGTGGGGCAGAAGGATCCCAGTTGTGCAGATGGAAGGACATGAAAAGTAGTCCTACTAGAATTCTCTACCGCACTCCTGGCATGACCTTCCTGTTCAGTGCGCTAGAGGAAACCTTGGCCGCAGCGAGGACAGTAGAACTCTGGTTGGCTTAGCTGGAGCCAGGAGGGTGCGATTGTGCGGCCTGGTTCTCCACTGTCACCTGTACGCCTCTGGGTTAGCTGAGATGAGGCCACGGAGTGTGGAGAAGGGAGCTGATATAAGAGGCAGAACAGCTGGAAGCAGGTAGCAGCAGCCTTTTGTATGTGTCTACAGATGCTCAGACATGATGAAACCCTGAGGCCTGCTTCACGAGAGGCGCCATTTCTTGGAGCCTTTGACTCGACCTTGGGACACTGCGTAATAGAGTTATAGAGCAGTGGGGCTGGAAGGGATCTCCAGAGGTCATCTAGTCCAGCCCCTGGCCTGAAGCAGAACTGCTCCTTTCCAAACCGATAGATGTGTGTGAGCTCAATCCCAGAAATCCTGGTGTGAAAGGCTCTGGCTTGTGCCATGTGTGAAATGACCTGTGTGCTCTTTCCGAGGCAGAAAGTCTCTGCCCTCCCGGGGTCCCGATGGGCATGGGACGCTGGAGGATACCCACTCTCTGTTACTGTTCTCCTTTCCAGGAAGAGCTGCTTCGGAAGAGCTTTCAGGACCTGGCCACGGAAGTTGCCCCACTTTACCGGAGGCTGGCGCCACAGGCCTACCAGAATCAGGTACCCAAGAGAACCACTTTTCTCCTCTGCTCTGCTGTCAGCCCTGCTCACCCAGCAGGCTCTGACTTCTTATCTGTTTGCAGCAAGAGATTCAGTCCCAGTCCCAGCTGGCAGCACCAATATTGTTCCGGCAAGAGGCACAAAGCCCCCAGAAGATGGTTTGAAGCAGGGAGAAGTGATAATGAACTTGGGGATAATGTTCTTTGAAGCCCTTCTGAGAGCAGAAATGGAGGGGTAGGGCTGTGCGCCCTTCTTCCGTGCCTCATTGGAGGCAGGCAGGCTAATGTAGCCCTCAGGCAGTTTTGTGCCCCCAAATGATTCTCTAACATGCTGGCAAGCTGGGTGTCAGTACAGGCTCCATCTGTACCATCTTTTCTTGCTATGCTTGGGTGTCTGACATGGCTATGGGGCTGGGCTCATTCTTGAGATGACTCCCCTTTCTTCCCCAGCATGGCCGGGAGGCAGGGAAGTGTCCCCCACCCCTGGCCCTGTAGGCTCCCCCCCCTACACAACCTCTACCAGATACCACAGCCTAGTCTGTCCTAAGGCTTCCAAACTGGGGAAGCCAGTGGAAGCATGGAACAAGGGTCCAGTCCTGCCAGTAGCTGAGTGCCTAGAGTCAAGAGCCAGTTGTGACCCAGGCTGGGCTTTGTAACCACAGCCAGAGCGCAGGATACTCAGAGCCAGATGGAAACCAGGCCAGGATTTGGCTGCCAGGATACTGCAACAGCACAGTCACTGTTCTCTGGGTGCGTTTTGGCCTTGTCTCTATGTAATCCTAGAGAAATCCAGCCTCTGTTCGGTCCGTGTCTTCCCAGATGGCTATGGGCCTGGGAGGCCCTGACTCAGGAGACCATGTAACAAAACAGACCCAGGCTTAAGTTCTGATTCTTCTTTGTATTTGTGCTTTTTTACACCTCTCTGGCTTGAGAGCATGCATAAGTTAACAGCTGCTAGGAGACTCTAGAAGAGCAGTGGCTGCATTCAAGGCTGGGCCCACAAAGAGCCTGATATGCTTCTTAGGGGGCTAAGTGATGCCCTGTCCCACCCCATCTGAGAGCCTGGAAAACAGTTACTAGGTCCTCCTCCTTCCAGCTTCTTGTGACTTGGTCTTGAGGCTCAGGTGATGCGCAAGGGGGGTGGTGTTTATATGGTTGCAGGGACTCGAGCAGGGGTGAATAGGAGCCCACGTAGGCCTCTGAGTGGATTTTGGGGACTGCTAGATGGGGCAGGTAACCCTCCGGGGGCCCTGTCAGGCATCTGGGGTGTCTGAAGTGCTGTCCCAGCCCTTTCGGTTAGGAGGCTTGCTGAATAACTGGTACGCTGGTTACAGATGGAGCCCTGTAAGCACCCATGTCATGGCAGCTGTGTTCATCCCCTCAGGTCACCAACGAGGATATAGCAATAGACTGTCGGCTTGGCCTGAAAGAAGGACGGCCCTTCTCCGGGGTGACAGCATGCATGGACTTCTGTGCTCACGCTCACAAAGATCAGCATAACCTCTACAACGGATGCACTGTGGTAAGGGACAGCTCTGGTCTTGTCCTGTAGAAGGGATTGGGGAAGGAAGGGGGCAATGCTGGTCTCTCTTTAAGACCGCCTCTGCCCTGCGGGTAAGGAGCAGCTTCATCAAAAGCGTATAGCATGAGTGGCTCCAATGCAAACCCCTTCTGTGTCTGCCATGCAGTAATGTCTAATGGGGCTTTCACTGAAGACTGCAAGGAGACGACATAAAATACTGGACACCCCAGACCAAGATCTGGGTTCGGTTTCCAGTTCTGCTCTCGGTATCATTTGGGACCTTCACAGAAATCTCAGAGAAGTGGGGCTGGAAGGGGCCTCCAGAGGTCATCTTATCCAAGCCACGGCCTGAGGCAAGATCAGTCCTGTCCAGCCCGTCCCAGACACATCTATAATATCACCTCTTAGTACAATGACTGTCAACCCTCACATAGCAGGGAAAGCAGGGGGCCCATGGCAGCCAACGTTCTGCTTTTGTTAAAGGTTGATAATAGATGCACAGCTAAAGGGCCATGACCTCCTACAGAGGAAGGAAACGCCCCCCACAATCCGTACCTGTCTGACTATGGGCTTCTCTCCCTGCCTCAGTTTCCCCATGTTGGGTAGGGATGCCAGTCTCCTCTGCAAAGCACTCAGAGACTTGTGGAAAGGAGCTGAGTAGGTTTTAGGGCTGGTTGCTGTTCAGAGAGCATGTGTAAGCTGCAGTAGAGTGTGTGTGTGTGGCTGAGAGCCCCATCCAGTAGGAAGTGGACAGAGACCCCTCAAACCTCCATCACCAGCACCTACATGACATCTGTAATCTGTACTGACCTAGGCTGGGCAGGCAACTGATAGGCAGGAGGCCAAGTTGGATCATGAGGCAGACTGAGGCACCGACTGTGGCTTTGACTTGCCTTTAAAGAGTCCATGGGCCATATCTGCCAGTGGTGACAATTGGCCAAGATCCATTCATAAATTCATAGACTGTAGAGTCGGAAGGGACCACAATGGATCATCATGTCCAACCCCCTGCCCCCGGCAGGAAAGAGGACCGAGGTCAGACGACCCCAGGCAGGTGACTATCAAGCCTCCTCTTGAAACCTCCAAGTTAGGTGATAGTACTACCTCTCTCTGAAGCTCATTCCAGATTCTGGCCACCCTTACTGTAAAACATTTCTTCCTAATGTCTAACCTAAATCTACTCTCCACTAGTTTGCACCCATTATTCCTAGTTACTCCCTGGGGCGCTCTGGTAAATAGTGCATCACCAATTCCCTGTAGTCCTCCCTTGATACACTTATAGGCAGCTACAAGGTATCCCTTCAGCTGTTTCTTGTGAAGGCTGAAGAGATCCAGATCTCTCAACCTCCCCTCGTAGGTTTCTTTCACGGAGGCTACTAATCATGAAGCAGGGCTGCTCAGACTCCAGCTTGCAGGCCAGATTCTGCCCAAGGAGTCATGTCATCCAGCCTGCAGGGCTTCCCATGCATCTGGAGATTCAGCACTGGGTGAGCAGCAGCAGCATTAATTGCTGCCCCCCTGACTTCAACGTACAGACCCGTGGACTGGATATGTGACCATGTGTGCTAGATCAGGCCTGTTTTGTGGTGAGATCCAGGCACACAGGGTTGGGTTGGCATAGGGGGTCTCATCTGGAGACCAACCCCATGCACCTGCCCCCTGGGGATCTAGCCTGCTGGCCAAGCATGCAGGGGGGCAGAAGCTTGGTCACTTCTGCATTAAAGCCAGCAGAGCTCCGCTGATGCAGGGAGTGGAAGATGTGTTAGTCTGAATAGGCCCTGCTTAAATACTCTTTCCCTTACCATCTGCTCTGTGTCCCTGTGAGATACTGGCTACTGGGTTAGACCCCTTCTGTCCCATGGAGAGGAGCAAATTTAGCAGCCATCTTCTAGAAGGGAGGATAAGGAAAGCCCATGCTTATTCCAGATGTTCCCTTTCTAAGGAATAAATGACCATGATCTTTCCAGGGCTCTGTGACAGCTCAGGTAGCTGAGAGGTGGCCTGCTGGGTTTCCTCATCCCAGCCTCTCTGTGCTGTCCAATACCCGGTAGAAGACATAGCATCTGTTGTAAGATTGAACCAGCTGGAGGTGGGGAAGTGGTGGAGAGAATTCCTCCGGCGAGGAGGTACAGTGCGGTACAGGCCATAGGCAGGCCTGAAAGTATCATGATGCCCCTTTATAAATCCCTGGTGCATCCACACCTTGACTGCTGTGCCCAGTTCTGGTTCCCACACCTCCAAAAGGAGATAGAAGAACTAGAGAAGGGCCGCAAGGATAATGAGTGTCGTGGAGGGGCTTCCAGATGAGGAGAGACTAAAGAGACCAGGTCCGTTCAGTTTAAAAGAGAGACATTTGAAGTGGGGACATGAGAAGGGTTTACACAATCCTAAATGGTGAAAAGAAAGTCACTAGGGACTGTCTCTCCCCATACAACAACTAAAGGTCACAAAATAAAACTAGCAGGTAATAAGTTTAAAACGAACACAAGGCAGTTCTGTGGAAGCTGTCTGTTTAGCCAGACTCACGAGGGACCAGACACATTCTTGGAGGAAAGGGGCATGGGTAGCTATGGAGCATGGGAGTGAGGGGCATGGCCTAGGAATCAGAAATTCCTGGACTTGAAGTGCTGGAGGCTGCAAGTGAGAGCAGAACAAGGGGAAAATCCCTGGTCAGACCCAGCTCACTCTCCCTTTCAGCTTCTGCTCTCTGCCACTGTGTGCTTCAGGAGACTGGGCTAGATGGACCTAGGATCTGAGCAATGCTTATGTCCTGACTTACCTCCCCTGGCTTTCCTGGGAGTCACCTCTGACTTGCTGCTGGCTCCTGTTCGCTCAGAGTCAGCGAGTCGGGTGGGGCCAAAGCACCAATTCCATTACTGCAGGGGCAGGCCCAGACACTTGAGACAGGTGTGGGACCAGAGCATCTCTTCCCTCCTCTTCCATGAACCCTTGCAGCCCATCTCTGGGGCCACATTGGTACCATGTGATCAAGGGCAGCCTTGTTCCATCCTGGAGCTGGCTGTGTTCCAGCAGTGGGGTTGAACCATGCCTGGATCTAGACCGTCTAGGGGCCTTGAGCTGCCTGGATGGAAGCAGCTAGTGAGGGGAATGAGGGTCTGGATGGCCTGTCTAGCTTTTCCCATGTGCCTGTGTGCCAGTGATTTCACACGGAGTGTGCAGCCAGCGATGCTTGTAGGGTGTCCTTGTTCCCACTCTTCCCAGGGCTTACCAGCTGATGGATGACTCTTGCCTCTCGCCCTCCCTACCTCTCCCCTCGGCCGCAGGTGTGCACCCTAACAAAGGAAGACAATCGCATCGTCGGGAAGATCCCCGAGGATGAGCAGCTGCACGTGCTTCCGCTGTACAAGATGTCCACCACAGATGAGTTTGGCAGTGAGGAGAACCAGATCGCCAAGGTGGGCAGTGGCGCCATCCAGGTTCTCACTTCCTTCCCCCGCGAGGTGCGCAAGCTGCCTGAGCCCGCCAAGTCCTGCCGGCAACGGCAGCTGGAAGCCAAGAAGGCGGCAGCAGAGAAGAAGAAGCTGCAGAAGGAGAAGCTGATCACGCCTGAGAAGATCAAGCAGGAAGTGCTTGAGCTCCCGGTGCTCCAGCAGAACGCAGGTAAGGGCCCTGGCAGCTGGTGGCAGGGCTGGCTGTGAGCCTGCCTGTGCGCCTCCCACCCACAGTGCCATAATGTGGGTCAGTCAGCTCCCCTGGCTCTGCCTGCCAGGGCCATGGACAGTGTGCGGTTGCATTGGTGTCTCTCAGAGTGCGGTGCCTTGGTAGCATGTGACCATGTTTGCTCCTCAGCTAAGCTCCTGGGTCCCATGTGGCACGTGTTGGAAGTATTCTCAGTGGCAGGCAGATTCCATCAGGCCCTTGAGCCTTGTCTTCCCTTCTCTCCTTCTCTTTCATGCAGTTCTTCTGTCACCCTCAGACCGCGCTGCCCTTCCAGTGGCATTGAGCAGGCCCAGCACTGTTTGGGAAGGTGGGGGGTGGCTGTGCAAGCTGCTGTCTCAGAAGCAGCTCATCCTGTGATCATCTGTGGGTGATCCAGGTGAAGGTCTGGCCCTGGTAAGTGCCTGAGATGGTGTTGCTTCTCAGGACTCTGTCCTGTATCGAGGAGGCTGATGTAAAGACCACCTGTCCTCCCCCTGCCCGCCCCAGCACACATCTGCTCAGCTGTTGTGACACTGCGTCATGTCCTCAGCCCATGTCTGTCAGCTCATTCGTAGCTGTATCGATCCCTGAGACTCCGGCTAACACCAGGCATTGGGTTTGATCCAGCTGACTTGTGTTAAAACAAGTGCAGGACAGCCCTTTGCCCATGTGTCCTGACTGGCAAGTAACTCAGATTCGCCATGACTGTCCCCATGCAAAGTGGTAATTCAGGTACTTCACAGGTAGGTGATGCAGGATGCCAGGGTTGGCTGCTGCAGTTATGGAAATCCTAGAGAAGTGGGTTTGGAAGGAACTCCAGAGGTCATTTAGTCCAGGCCCCTGCCTGAGGCAGGATCAGCCTTCTCCAAACCATCCCACCCAATCTGGAATCTAACCTCCTTGTCAACCCTGTTGAACCCTGTCAGGCCCCGGCCACTCACCTCCTCACTCTGTCCTGTGCCCACAGGTCTAGCACTGAAGAGCGGTCTCCCCCAGCAGCCAATCAGACCTTCCCTGCAAGTGGATCCACAGCCACATTACAACACCTTCAAGTACAACGGCAACGCGGTGGTGGAGAGCTACTCGGTGCTGGGGAGCTGCCGGCCCTCGGACCCGTACAGCATGAACAGTGTTTACTCCTACCATTCTTACTATGCACAGCCAAATCTGCCTTCCATGAACGGGTTCCATTCCAAGTTCACACTCCCCTCCTTCAGGTACTACGGCTTCTCCAGCAGCCCCATGTTCCCCTCACAGTTCCTTGGCTACGGTTCTGCTGAGCAGGCCAGCACCTGGGTGGGCGGCAGCTACGACAAGAAACCCGACGTCCAGGCGCTGCCGGAGAACCTGAGCCACGCGTACCGGAGTGCAGACTTCCCTGAGCCCATGCCTCACGTTGTGCGCAGTAAGAGCCACCACCAGCGGACGTACGAGCGAGCCAACCGCTACACCTCCCAGAAGGCGGTGACAGCGCCCCACCGGACCCACTCGGTGGCAGAGGAAGCCCCACCATTTGCCCCCAGTGCCACCTGCTTCAACAGCCGGGCAATCAAGCAAGAACCTGCGGACTCCCTCTCCCATCTGGAGTCTGTGCAAAGTCCTGGCCTGAGCTTGTCAGGGGTCCCCCTGTCGTCACAGAATGGCGTGCCGGACCGGCAGTGGAGCCCCTACCCGGCCCGCAGAAATGGGTCTCCTTCTGACAGGACTAGTAACGCAGAGGGCTTGTGGAGCATGTATCCACCTGGCGACGGCCCCTCCTTACCTGGTGTGGGCACACACGACAAGCTGAGCTCGCCCTTCGGCCCCCACGCCAATGCAGCCAGGCCACCCACCACGCCCATCCCTGAGAAGCCATGGAGCTTGTTCTCGAGCGACGGACCTGCCACTCAGCCCGGCCCTGGCCCAGCGGGGAAAGCGTGGAGTCCTTGCAAAGCCAACGAGAGCAGTCTGGGCTTGGGGGCTGCGGCTCTGCCGGAGAAGCCCTGGGCCCTCGGGCAACTGGGCTTCAGTGCCGCCCTCAAAGGCAGTGCCGGGTTTCCAGATGAGGCATGGCCCGGGGCCAAAGGGGAGGAGCGACGGACACCTACACCCAGCGTGGGGCTGCATGAGAAGCTGTGGGAGCCCTTTGGCTCGCCGGCCCATGGGGCCCTGGGCTCTTGCCTAGAGAAGCCGCTGGAGGCCCTGAAGGCTGAGGCCGGCACGCATGTGCCTGGCCTGGGTGGCCAGGAGAAGCCATGGGACCCCTTCAGCCTGGACGATAGCATGGAGGAGCTGCAGGAGAAGAGCATCAAGGAGGAGGAGGAGGAGGCGGAGGAGGAGGAGGAGGAGTGGTCGGACAGCGAACACAACTTCCTGGACGAGAACATTGGGGGTGTGGCAGTGGCGCCAGCCCACGGCTCCATCCTGATTGAGTGCGCGCGGCGGGAGCTGCATGCCACCACACCGCTAAAGAAGCCCAACCGGTGCCACCCAACGCGCATCTCCCTCGTGTTCTACCAACACAAGAACCTGAACCAGCCTAACCACGGCCTGGCCCTGTGGGAAGCCAAGATGAAGCAGCTGGCGGAGCGGGCGCGGGCGAGGCAGGAGGAGGCAGCCCGCCTTGGGCTGCAGCAGGAAGCCAAGCCCTTCGGGAAGAAGCGCAAGTGGGGGGGCTCCCCGGCCATGGAGCCCCAACACAAGGAGAAGAAAGACTACATCCCCACTCGGCAGGCGGTGGCCATCCCGACAAACTCTGCTATCACTGTGTCCTCCTATGCCTATACGAAGGTAACTGGACCATACAGTCGCTGGATATGAAAGGAGTACAGCTCACATGGCCATCTTACCTCAACGTCAGCGGCGCCAGAAGACGGCGCCGCTTTGTGGTGCTTTCCCCTTGTGCATGTGAGAGGGGGGGAACAAACAGAAATCAGCTCAAGTGCAACCCTTTCGACAAGCTGCACTTTGAGAGGAGCTAACAAGAAAAAAAAGAGCAAGCAAGAGATGTTGCTGTTCACCTTTTTCAGTAACCTACTATTTATATCTGCGTTTTTTTAATCTATCCTTGTACATCACAAGAATGGAAAGAGAAGTTTATAGTGTCCTTTCACAAAGGAGAGGTTTTTAATTCCATTTAAGATAATGTATTTATTGGATTTTTTTTTTAAGACAACCGTGAAGCCGCTCGTCAGAAATAAAGCAAACGCAAAAATGACCCAGAAAATAATGAACCAGCTTGAAGAAACCACAACAGAAAAACAAAACAAGCCCTGTGAACAGTTCGCTCACGGTAAGGCTGCCGGGAATCTCAGCTTGGAGGCCACCCAGAAAAGCGTGTCACAGTGTCCAGCGGGAACCCCACCGCCGAGTTCTCTTTCTTGTGGATGCCAAGACCCTTTGGGGCAGAGGCAAGGCTGAGAGGCACACGGAGACCCCTTCCTGGCCCGGTAACGGCTTCCCCCTTGGACGCAAATGCTGGGGCTTCACACGTGCCATGCCTAACAGAGGCGTGTTCCAGTCATGGCTCGCATGGAGCTCCTGCATATGGGGATAGGGCCAGATTCTCGAGCCAGGGGACAGCCAGCTCGGTATGATTCGCCCCTGCACCAGCCCAGAAGCGTGACCCTCCGCTGGGGGTGCGAATTTCACCCCAGGGTGGGGAGGAAAGGACAATCAGGCCTAGGGCCATCGCAGCGATGTAAGTGAAATCAGAAGAAGACCCGGCCTCAGCTCACGAGAGATTCTTTTACTTGAATACATTCTAACCCAGGTTGAAAGCAAGACCAAATGATCCAGGCCAGGTCGTCTTCACGCCGAGGGGTCGACTGGCGTTTTGGGGACCTGCCGCTGGCTCACAAGCGCTGGAGAGGACCATGGGGTTCTCACGCCTATGATGTTGGGAGCCTGTTCCCACGTGACTTTGGGAACCAACCCTCCCGTGGTCGGTGGCAGCCAGCGAGGGCCGAGATAAGGAGGGGGCTCCTGTCTCGTGAAGAACCCAGGAGAGACTGTGAATCGTGTGCGTTGCTCTGTGGCTGGCGCTGTCGCTGCATCTGGTGCTTTTGGTTTCTCGGGGACATTTTGGGAGGAGGGAAGAGCACACAGCCGCCTTCAGCCTGCGGCCTTCCATGGTGCATATGGCCGCCTCCCGAGGGCAGCCCCGTGGCGCGTCGACGCCTTCCCATGCAGCGACCGGCATCAGCGGTGCTTCTCGGCGCAGCGGTCCTTTTTTTCTGGTGCCATTTTTTTAATCGCGATCGTCACGATGACGACGGCAACACGCGTGGTGCTTTTCTAACAACCTGAACCGTGACTCTGGCTTCCTTCAGCTCCCTCCAGCAGGTGGAACTGTCGGGGGCGGGGTGGGGAACGGCTTTGAATTCGAAACTGGCTATTGAGTGAGGCTGGGTGGAGAGGTCATTCCCTCGGGCTAGAGCCGAGTTGGCTCAGAGAGGCTGGGATGCCTGTGGTGAGAGCGGGAATCCCATGGAAGTGGCCCCCAGAGATGCAGGGTGAAAATCATCCCGTGCAGGGACCCTGCCCAGTGGCTGGGCATTGCTGGCCTCCCGGACCCAGGTCCTTAGAGGTGCCGAGGGGACCTGCTCCAATGGGAAGCGATGGGGCTTGGGCAGGTCGGTACCTCTACGGCATGAATCCGCCCTGTGATTTCACAGGAGCTTCCGGGATGCATGCCAGCGGAGGTCCCCAGTGTGGTCTCTGCATGTGGGTGGATTTCATTCTGCAGGGAAGCGGAGCCTGGAGAGAAACAATGACGTCCCTCAGGCCTCACAGGTGCTATCTGCCCCCCCCCGCCCCCCTCCCAGAAGTCGCTGGCAGCACTGACCTCGGCGGGAGCGGGATGGAGCCCCGTCGCTGCCGTTCCCTTGGGCCCAGATCGTGGAAGCAGATGCCCGGTTCTTCATATGCGTGGTCCCGAGATCTCTGCGGCTGTTCCTGGGCGGTGGGAGGGCCAGTGGGTCAGAAGAGATGCGCAACTGGACAACAAGACTCAGTCATAATCCTGCACTCTCAGGTGCCTTTTGGAGAGAGAGAGAGAGAGAGAGAGAGGAAGAGAAAGAGAGAGAGAGAGAGAGAGAGAGAGAGAGCTGAACATGTAACCGTGCATAACATTTTGTTTACTGTAAACCTTGTTTCTCGCGCACTGGCACAGAATAACAGGATCTCTGTAAAACATCCTGAACGTTCACGTGGTCTGATTTTAAACTGTAAATAGTGAAAGAATTTTTTAAAAGCACTTTCACCTAGATTTAAAAAAAAAAAGGAAAAAAAAACCCAACAACTTGAAAGCAGTATGTTTTAAACAGATTATTGTGGGAGAACTGTAAATAGTGGCAAAATATTTAACAGGCTTTGTCCGTCCCTCATGATTATGGTTTTTTTTTTTGTTTTGGTTTTTTTACTGTATCCTGTAAAGATGCATATATTTGACAAGGAAAATCGATGAGCTATTATCGCTTTCTTATAAATACCCAATAGCATATCAGGATCATAGAGTAATTCCAAGTCAGAGTTATAGGAAAGTCTCTGAACTTCGCCGTTGGAGCAAACCCAAGCACTCAGGGAGCGGATGTTGGGTCGTATAAACCGGCCAGGGTCGTCGCCCGAGGTGCCGCCGGTTTATGCCAGCCGCGGATCCGGCTCTCGGTGTCGGGGGTCCCGTCGGGTGCCATCAGGGTGGGCGGGAGCTTTGTCGGCGACTCTGACAGGTGCCGGATCCAGCCTGTAGTGAGCATGCTAATTTTTATAGCTTTGAGGAAATGTTGGACCTGAATTTCTCACAAATGGCTCTTTTTCTTTGGTTTGCCAGCATGGCTCGTCGTAGCCTCCGCACATCTCTGTGTTTCGTCTGACGACCGCGTCTTAGGTTGTTGCAGAGGTGCCTTGAAAGCTTTGCGTAGATGACTTTAGAGGACAAAAAACTGGACTGTGGGTGGGGGAGAGGGAATGGCGTGTAGTTGAAGAATGTGATGCTCTGTGAATCCTGTCCGAGTCCTGCTTCTTTGTAGGTTCCTGTGTAGGAACATGTTGAGCAGCCCACATGTGCCCAAGATGCGTTGTGAATATTCCCATGCTTGGCCTTCATCTGCTCATTGGCAACAGCAAGGACATTAGTCAGTGGAAGGGGAGAAGCGGGTTGCAGTCTGGTCTCAGGTGCCCCCCTGGAGATCCAGGATGATTTCACTGGAGGCAGCAGAATTCACTCTGGATTTACCTGGGGGGCACTGAGGTTGGCCTCTGGATCCCGCTGTGGGACCGGATCCTCTGCTGGCTCCATCATTCTGGTTGTCCAGGCGTGGAAGCCCTGCATTAGGAGTCAAGGGAGAAGCGGGGTCACGGTGCTACAGAAGGAGATCTGAATCCAGAGCAGATTCCCCCTCTGTAGAAGGGCGGAAGGAGCGAGAGTAGAGCCCGGCTCGGCCTCCCCAGTCTCCCACAGACTCCAGATCAGGCTGTTGCAAGCAAAAAGAAACCTTACCAGGTCCCACCATCCCAGTTGAAATGAGATTTGTCCTGAGAATGAGCCCCGTCGCAGTCTCATGGTGTTTTGTACACTACATCTGTAACCTACCTCAAATCGCAGTCATTCAAAAATTAGCATGCTTCAGACTTGTAGTAACAGGATGAAAACTATGCACAGCTCTTTACCCCTTGCTGCTCAGAGTCTGTTGAAAACAAACTCTTTGTCTTGCATTTGATCTGCGCTGTCCCGTGTCCCCCATGCTGTGGCCACCGTGGCCGCTTCTAACCATGAAAAAGCCATTGGGATCCAAGCATTAAAAGACCCCAAGTTCCAAGACGATTTGACCCCAGGGGCAGACGTGGGCTTAGAGCCAGGGTGTGAGGTTACCAAGCATAATCCTCTGGTGCATCCCTAGGCTTGAGTTGGCGTCACAACCCCAACATTTACCCCTGTTCTCCAGTTGGCCACTGCATTTATTATGCCCGCTAGGTTGCCGAGACCAGGCCGGGGCAAAGCCAGAGCCATTTGAATTGCCTGGCCAGATTCTGCTTGGATTTTCCCTGAGCGATTCCACGTGGGCCAGTCCTGAGCCAGCATGAAGTGGGCAACAGGGTCATGTCAGCAGACACCTACCGAGGACTTGGCCTCTGGTCTTCCGTGGACTTCCGGCCAAGAGGAGGGTCAGGCTTGTGGCTCCTGTTATCGCAGGCCAAGGAGCCAGCTCAGTCCGTGCCTAGCTAAGCACACGTCGTTTGGCGAAGCAGGGCCCGAGTCTGGGGGTGGATCTTGGAGGCCAGAGCTGAACACAGCCCGGCTGCCCTGTCATGCGTCACTTGGTTGGTAACTGGGAATCCGGGTGAGGGGGCGCACTTCCAAGAAGGCAACAGGACTTCTATTTATTTTCGGTGCAACGTTTGCAGCAGGTATAACCGATCCATGGTGCTAGAACCACAAACAAGTCTATAACCCTGGGGAAATCTTGACAAAGGGCGTGACCTTCCTCCTGTCCGTGTCACACGCTGACGTCCGCAGGAGGAGGTCTTGGGCCCACGCAGGTTGTTTTAATGGTCGCTTTCAGGCCGTTGGTCTCTTTTTCTGTCACGCTTTGCCTTGTTCCCAAGACGCAGCCGGGGGGAGAGTTGAGCTCTCCCAACCGGTGCTTAATGTCTGCTGCTTAGAGCAGCTGGAGCTCTCGCACCCCCACGGGTACCATCAGCGATGTGTGTGTCCCCGAATACAGGCCTGGCACACCAAAAACAGGATGCCATGCTTGGGCCCATCAGCTGTAGCCGATACGTGTCAGATGCTGGCCAGAGCAGGTCACCCTGGTGCAAGGGGACATGTCCACCACTGTAATCCCAGAAGCCCAAAGTGGTGCCGTGGCTTTTTGTGGGCTTCTGCATGGAGGGATGTCGCCCCTGGTGCTTTGTAGGGAGGAAGCCATTGCCTGCTCCTGCGGCGGCTGAGACGATTTCTGGCGGGCCTCTGGTTTCCCGTGGAAGTCCCCCCCCCCCAGCTGCATCCGATAACAAGGCCAATCTAGGAGTGAAAAACGATGCCCGAGGTGCCTCAACTAATGACTCTTGTCCTTTTCTTACTGGAGGGTGCTTTGTGGGCAACCTAAGGCATATTTTTTCTTACATGAAATCTTCTAATAAAACGGTGCTATGGTGTTTTAATAAACTATCATGTTTTGCCTGATCCCATCTTGCCGAGGTGCTACCGAGGGGAAAAGCCCAAGCCGAGGCTTACATGTCGTGGTCTTGGGTGACATCTAGAATCCCTGCCCTGGATCTGATGTGCAGTCAGGGTTTCTGCCAGCTGCAGCGAGAAGTGACGTTGAGGTCTAGGCTCAGATCTTCAGCCAGTGCGAGAGGCTCCTGGGCCTGGAGATGCAGTGCTAGGATAGTTCTTGGTGCTGCTGTTGTCAGGTTTGTTTTTTTATCAGGCAGGCGGTAGATTAAGGGAGAAATCCTGCTGGCAACAAGGATGGGAAGGGCTCTTTCCTGTGGCTGCATTGCCCACTGGTGAAAATGATGCACTATGTGGTCCAGGCTATCACAGTCCCCACGAGGGTGGGCCGGGCGCCACAACTCTCCAGCCCTTATGCAAACAGAACACTGGTGCTGAATCCACACTTTGCAGTCATCTGAGCCAGGCAGGGGCACAACTGTCCCCCCTGCGGGAGAGCAAGATGTTGCATCTCTGCTGAGGGGGAGAGAAGAGGGGAAGCTTCTCTTAGGCTTTGGGGTCTTTATTCTGAATTCAAATGTAGCCTTTCTTTTCCTTCCCCATCTCACTTTGCTTTCATACCAATAGTAAAGAGTTGGCCAGAGCCCTCCTCCCACTCTGCCTCACCCGGTCAAGCCTCTCCACAGGCCCATCTGCTTTTGGTGACATCAGTCTCAATTTGAGGTGATCTCCATGACTGAGACAGAGGTAGCCCAGGGGTTTCAATTGAAGGAGACTCTTGCTGCCAACCAGCACCCAGGGCTGGATGCTGAGTCTGGGGGGACTCCGTAGGAGTCTCTTTGTCACTCTCTGTTCACTTTGGGTCTTTGCCCCAACACTTGGTGTGAGCTGGTCAGCCAGTGACGTGGGCAGACGCTGTGTGAGCATTGTGCAGGATAGATCCCTTCCCCTGATGTCCCCCTGCTGCTTCCTTTCGGGAAAGCCCCTTTGGCCCCCTGTTGATCGTGACTCTGCATCTCCCTCTGGGCCGCTGGAAACCTTCCACAAAGCGTTCCACATGTATGTTTCGTTTGAGTGTTTTGGTGCTATTTTTTTCACCCCTCTTCTGTCAGCTCATGTGATTGGACGGTCTAAACTGTACAGAAACCAGAGGTTTGTCGCATGCACTTGTTGTTATCCTAACCCAGCAGGAAAATACCTCACAGACAGGAAAGCAGTGGAACAGCCTGGCAGTCGAGCAGTCTGGGCAAGGTAACTGAATGTGTCTTAAGGAGGAGAGGAAAGAGCCAGGGGGTGCGTCTGGGAAAGCTGATGCTGGGCTTCCCCTTGCAGAACTGTGTTGGTCTTTCTAGCTCTGTCCATAGGTTGCTGCTTGCTCGCATTTTGCAGGGGCTCTGGGGAACAGGATGCAACTCCTCAAAGCACGTGCCTGAATGCTGCAGGCCGGATCCTCTGCTAGTACACAACGGCCCATTTGGTTATGGTTATGGTCATGGGCCCCGGAGAACAGATGCTCCTGGAGACGGGAGCCTGATGCTTCTCTTACCCTTCTCTGGCGGGGTCCCATCCACTGTAGCGGAAGGGTTGCCTGAACAATAGTTGAAGCAGCCATGCCTGTTTATCAGTCACAGCAATCCATGTAGCCCCGTGGGCGTGAGCTGAATAGTGCCAAGTTAGGATCCGGCCTGTAGTTTGCAGGAGTCAGTGACAGAGAGAACTGATGGGAACTGACCTTGCCTTCCTGATGAGGAGGAGAGGCCTGCTAAACACCAGCCACCTGGGTCTTGATGACACTCGGGTCTGCTCCAGAACTGAGAAGGAGTATTGATCCCATCAGGACTGTAGCCGGCATACAGCCACCTGCACAGTTGAGGCCTGTCCCTTTTTTTTTTGCCCTAGAATAGCAGAGCAAGCTGACATCATGCTTCTGGTCCAATATCAGGGATCCTTTTGTCGTGGTTTTCCTTTCTGTCTCTTCCTCGCGTTAGCATCCATCGTTCAGGGATTACTTGCTGCCATTCATGCTTCGGACCCATTTTACCATTGAGTCCTTGGTTTTCACGCTTTTAGTTCGCTAAGAGGAAAGCAGGTTTGGTGTGGGTAGGCTGCCGCTGTCTTCTTTTTAACGCCTTTCTAGTTGGAGCAAAACAAGGAATGCAGGTTGGATGGTGAGAGGCTACTTCAGTTCAGTTGATCTCAATGCCGTAACTTCTCGACGCATTTGATTTCTTGTCTCTTTGAACTCACGTGCGGTAACCAGGCCTCCAATGGAGGCGATCTTGTGAATCACACTTGAAGATTTCTTTGTCGACTCGTGACTGTGGCTACTTGAAATGAAGTTTTATCTGGGGGTGATTGACCAACGGTAGATTTAACAATGTCTCAAGGCAATAGGATTAATGTGTATTAAACTGTAGATATGACTAGTACAGTAAATTTATGCCGATAATTTTATTTTGTATAATTTGCCCCTTTTTGTTTGTATTTTTTCTTACCCTGTTTTTCCTCCAGTGTTTCGGTAAATTTATTTTTTAGGACACCTAAAAAATCGCAAGTATGGATCCTCCTTTTTTTTTTTTTTTGTATTTTATTATAAGTTACACACAACCAGCTGGTTTGTGAAATGTATTATTCCTGATATCTTTAAAATATTGTGGGTGTTTTAATAAATTTTATATTTATTTTTTGCACTCATACTCAGTGGTTTTTTTTTGTCCTCTCCTCCATCGTCTGCCCCCAGACAAAGACATTTCTTAGTCAATGACGAGTTGTCCTGAGCCCTGGCCAGTGTCAGTGAGGCGGGGGCATCTGAGTGGGGGGTGTCAGTGGGTCTCTATGGTGCAAAGAATAAATAAAAATTCAGCCCCAGCAGGAGGCTGAGGGGAGGCTGGGGTGTTTGGAAAATGAGGTCACTGTGGGCAAGACTGGGCCAAGTGTAAGTGCAGGGGCTCCCCTTTCATGCCACGAGAAGTCCTGGTAAAGCAGGCAGGGCCCCATGGAAAATCTGCCACTGCTCCTGACCATGTCCCAGGGGGCCAAGTGTCCAAGGCAGGACAACCCCTTACGGTAATCACAGATGGAAGGTCTTGAGCTAGGTGGAAGGCAGCTGGCGGGCAGCAGGTGGGTGATGGACCGGTCCCTGGGCACACACCATGTCATCGCTATGGTGAGATGGCAGGTCCAAGGGTGGGTGCCATGCCAGGTGCTGCAGCCAATTTCCCCAGCTGTGCACAGGACCCTCGCTGTCCTCAGCCCATCTTCCCTGGAAGGCATATTATCCACATGGGGTTGATAGCCCATGGAAACATCTTCCCTTTCCATGGGAAGACTGGAAGGGAAGATCCTGTGCATAGCAGCACTCAGACGAGGAAAGAGCAGACTCCGTTTTGTTGAGAGATACTTGCGGAGAGCCTGGACTATCCAAAGAGCTGACAGGAGGTGCATGTCTTACACTTGATTGCCAAGAGGATGAGGCCTCAGGCAAACACCAGGTAAGAAAGCCCTTGCTGTGAGGTGGGTGGGTCAAAGTTCCTCTGTGTGCATGGTGGGAAGCCTGCTGGCACACAGGCAATGGTGGGGAAAAGAGCTAGCAGTGGCTGCTTCGCTGCAGTGTCGGACACGGGTGCTCTGAGCAGCCCCAAGAGGAGGGAGGGAGAAGAGGGAAGACGTGATTCTGATGAAGTGTGATGCTCTGTCTTCCCTGTTGGCTAGAGCCTCCCCTGACAGACCGCAGAGCTCCAGGGAGTGGATTTCCTTATTCGTGGCAGCAGTGTGCAGTCACATCCTCCTGGCAACACGGCCTTAGGGTCTTGCCTGTGCCTTTCTCCCCTGGCTCTGAATTCTCCAGCACCACCCCAGCCCCGTCTGGAGTGGAGTGGAGCTGTGTCCTAACATGTACATTTTGCTTCCAGGTGTTTGGCGGGATAGGAGAAAGAGCCCAGGTAAGAGGCCTTCATATGTCCTGTCACCCTGCTGTTGCCTTTGGCTGTGGCTGAAAGGCCAGGTCAGGTCTTCTGTGCAGACTGGGTCCACGGACCCTCTGCAGTGCAGCAGTGCTGTGACAAAAAATGTGGTGGCCATATCAGGCTCCCGTACGCTCCTGTGCATTACTTGAAGCAGAGCATGGGTAGGACGTGGGAGCGGCGCCCGGGGTTGCAGGTGCCTGGGGAAGCAGGCTGGGACGTGCATGTTGCATGTGCAGAGCTGGTGGTGCTCCAGGAAATGATCAAATAAGGGAGAGGATGAGGGGGAGGCTGGGAGAGGTGGAGGCTGTCTGCCAAGATCTGGGCAGGAGGTGGTGACTGGACAATGGGGTGGGTGGATGCCAGAAGCAGGAAGAAGCTTGGCCAGAAGTGGGATAAGACCAGCGGACCATGGCCCTCTGGGGAACATACGCCTGCCACTGCACCTGCTCCAGGTCAGTGGTTAGTCTGTCCCCAGGCGAGACAAGGTAAAATCTAGTCGAGGGCAAATCCAGGAGGAGGAGGCAGCTCCTCTCTCTGCCATGAAGCCTCAGGAGAAAGTGTGGCCCTGCTGGGGAGGCCTTTCAAGGCCCCCAGCTCTCTAGGGGACAAGCCGCAGGACCCAGAAGCCAGAGAAGGTTGGGGGGATCTTGCCACCTCCCCGGCTGGCCTGAGCATATGGGGGGTACCTCTGGCTTTGCATCGACAGAGCAGCCGGTATCTGGCGTGAGTGACCTAGATCTGATGCAATCAGGGTGTCCGTGGTAACACCGCTCTGCCTGTGCACTGTGCTTTGGGAGTGGGAGACTGATGGCAGGACTGGGCAGGTGCTGCTATAACCCCCTGGGTTCAAAGGGGAGTCATGGGTCCTGGGCCCCTCTACTGCAAAGCACGGTGGTACATATAGGGGCACCTGCCTTTGGAAGAGGCCATCTATAGCAAGGGCAGGCAAAATACGGTGCACAAGCTGAATCTAGCCCACCAGGCCATCCTATCTGGCCCGTGGGGCCCCTAAAAAATTTAGAAAATATTTATCTCCTCTTGGCTGCCTGTCAAAGACGACAGGAGTCAGGAGCTATAGGACCCTGGGGAAGCCAGCTGCACCGGATCCAGCCCCGTCCACCCCCATCCATTTCCCTGATTCCTGCTCCTGCCCTGCTCCAGCATGTGGGTCCAGGCTGCATGGCTGGACCCAGGAGCACGGGACCCTGCTGGTATGGGGGGGTGTGCGCATGCATAGGCAGGGGCAGAGTGTGTGGGTGTGTAGGCAGGGGCAGAGTGCAGTGGCAACACATAGGGAGTGCACGTGGGCGCACGTGGGGTGGAAAGTAACCTGTTTAAATTCGCTGATGACA
>NW_017729020.1:4955844-4956895 GCF_001723915.1 Gavialis gangeticus | reverse complement strand
ACTAGGTCCCTTCCGACCCTTAATCTATGAATCTATGTGTACTCCCTGAGATTGGCCATGCCCACCCTGAGAGAAGCGCCAGGCATGTAGGTAAGGTTTCTTCTGGGGGGGGCGGGAGGGAATCAAGACCTGCCACAGTACAGAAGTGGTGGGATAGGGAGTGGTGAATGGAGCCCCGGCTGGTGTGGGTCACGGAACAAGCAGAGGCTGGCGGCTCCTGCAGAGTCACAGTGCTGGGGAACCAAGCAGGGGGCATGTGAACTCCTCCAATCTTTGCATGAGGCAAGGGCGGGCTGCAGCTGTGAAGTGTGCTGGGACCTGCCTGCTCCGCACTTTGCTGCAGCCTTTGAAAGTGGTGCAGCACAACATCATGTGCCTTGCTACCCAGCCCACCCAGTGGTGAGACACATGTGGCACTGCACTGCTTTCAAAGGCTGCAGTGAGGTGCGGAGGGCTGGAGCAGGCAGAGCCCAGGTCGCCTTGCAGCTGCAGCCTGCTCTGCCCCATGCAAAGATTGGGGGGGGCACATGCCCCCTTGACTCCCTGGTGCCATGACTCTGCAGGAGCCACTGGGGATGACTTAGGTGGGGCAGAGGTCCTGGAAGCTCTGTCTCCTTCGGCCCAGTGGTGCAGCCAATGCTGGCCCTGCTCCAGCTCTAGAACCCCCTGGGCAGTGTAAGGCCGGGCCGAACCGGGGCCAGTGCGAGGAGGCAGCCAGGGCCAGTGCAGGGCTGGGGGGCAGTGGATGCTGGTGCTGGGCAATGACCCCTGGCGTGGGGAAAGGGGCAATTGCATCAGTGAAGTGGACCCTGGCCCTGAGCCTGAGCTCTGCCCGGTGCCAGCCCCAGCCTTGCTGTCTCCCCACATGGCCCTTTCCCCTCCCCCTGCCCCTTCCCCCACAGAGTTTCACTCAGCCTCCCCCACAAATTTTTTCTCTCTCTGTCCCCCGCCTCCCGGTCGGCCGCTGATGCCCCCCCCAGCATTAGGAAGCACCAGTCACCCATGGCAGAGAGAGAGAGAGAGAGAGAGAGTGTGTGTGTGTGTGTGTGTG
>NW_017729020.1:4952252-4955763 GCF_001723915.1 Gavialis gangeticus | reverse complement strand
GGCAAGCTCCACATGTACACCCCACCATACACATGCACCCACAGCCCCCTCGGTCGACAATAAACACAGACCCCCACATCCACACCTCCTCACATAGCCCAGCCACCCTCCCTGCATACACATGCCCCTACAAACCCCATACCCACCCACACCCCATACACCCACCCTCCACAACAAACAAGCATAAGACTTCATTTTAAGCTGTTGTGCGATCACCTCTATGTGCACCACACAAACGCATGTAAACCTGGGAAAAAATATTTTTTAAAGTCAAATTAATGAATGTTGTAGATGTTCATTTTTTAGAATATAATTTGGTATTTTTCTGGTCCTGAGATGGAAAAACCCCTTGCGGGGGTAAGTGAAGGGACTTCCAGTGGCAAAGGTCAGGGGTTAGGAGTGGGACTTCTGGTCCCAAGATGGTGACCAGGGGGCGGGGCACCTGTTAAGGGGCGGGGCTACCCATGCAGCCCTCAACAGCTTGCCAGAACTCAGTAAGCAGCCCTCTGCCCAAAATAATTGCTTACCTCCGTCTATAGTGTGTCCCGTTTCTCAGCCCTGGGTGTTGTTACCTCTCTATTCACAGACAGGGAAAGCAAGGCAGAGAGGGGAAGAGAGTTGCCAAGGCCTGCATGTGGTCGAAAGAGTCTGTTGAATGCAGGAACCACTTTGCAGCTGCAGGGGCCCTGCTCCGTTTCTGTGGCCTGGGGTGTCGGTGGCAGGAGTGATGCACATGGCACTGTCCCATGATGCTGACAGAGATGGAGCACGTTGCCCGAGGCAGGTGCCTGCAGCTAAACGATGGCCATGGTGATGGCCAAGTACTGGGCCAGACAAAGACCATCCAGGCGGCAGCCAGAGCTGTGGCTTTCCATCCCCGGCAGCAGGAATGAAATGGGAGCCATGAGGCACTGAGCATCCTGACGCAGCTGGGAGAAGGTATAGTGGAAACAGGTGAGTGAGCTGCATTTAACCACCCCAAAGACATGACTTTTAGGTGCACAAATAGGCCCCCTCCCGCTTAGAATGACCTGCAGTTCCCAAGCAGTGTCTCTGGGCCTGGGGGGAAGCCACGGGCATGAGATCAGAGCAGCATCCCATCCCACAAGCCCGGGGATGAGTTCCTTGGAGAGGCCTCGTCCTAATGGGGCAGCGGGTGCCATGTTGAAGTGGTTTAGGAGGTCGCTGCAGAGCAAGTGGGCATCAGTGCTGCCTGGGGAGGACAAGCCTCTTGGCTCACTATGGAGGTCTTGGTTTGTGGTAGCTGCCTGTGTGCATCTCACGTGAGTGACATGCGGTGTTGTGTGTTGACAGGTGACATGTCCTCAGCACCTCGTGTGCTGGCCCCTGCCCTGAATGCAGCCACATGGCATGGCTGACCCCAAGGTGAAGGCCATGTGGCGCGGCATTCACCCAGGCTAGGAGCCATACATCTGGCCTGCTGAGACCTCTCACGGAGGTCTGCAAGGTGCAAGCCAGGGGCAAGCGAAGGGTCTCTGGTCCCTGCTGCTCATCAGCCCTGGAGGTGCTTCGCAGGGAGGCCTTAACCACATGTAGCTGCCGGGCTCTTGGAGGCTGGGTCTGCCCAGCCAGGGTTGGGCCCAGGGCTGTCCTGTGGCACCAGCAGAGCCCAGGCACTTCTGTGTGGGAAACCCTGACACCAATGGATAGGACAAAGCCTTATGCAGTTCTTGCCAGCCCAGCTTTTCTGCGTCATTTCCTGTCGTTGGTGCCCGCTTGGGTCCAGGGCCATCTCCCCTCATGCTGCTGATACCTGTGCCAGGGGCATCTGAAGCCTCCGTCCGAGGCTCTGAGTGCAGCCTAGGCTGGGACTGGTGATGGGGCTGTGCCAATGCTTCTGCTAGGACCAAAGCTGAAGGGTGCTGGCTAGAGGGTCTTGCCCCTCTGCTTAGGCTCAGATCAACGCTGCACTGGGGGCAGGAAGGGATTTCCACTCGTCTAGACTGGAGGGCTTTACCTTCCTCTGCTGTGGGGGCACAGTCTGGGCCTGGGGTCCCTGGAGCATCTGTTGATCTCTCTGCAGCCACAGGACAGTGGCTGCTGTGATCCCCCACTTGCCCTGGGACAGGGGCAGGGGCAGGGGTGAGGTTTGGTGCTGTGTCAGGGCTGAGTTGGTGCCTTTGCTCAGAGATTGGACAATGGATACATCAGGGCTGGTTTGGCCAGGGCTGATCCTGCCTCAGGCAGGGCTTGGACTAGCTGTGACTTCTAGTGTCACTTCCAGTGCCCAGCACCACAGCAGGGTGATTCTGTGGGGCAAACGGTCTGCACTGGAGTAAGTGGGAAAGTATTTGGAGCTGGGTGTGAACTTGGGGTTGGAGACGAGACCCTCCCGTTTGAGAATGGCAGCAGGAAAATCCTCCTGCTTCCCAGTGCCCCTCACTCGCCCACAACCAGTGGTGCTCCTCACTCCTGATGTGCAGCCCCCACAGTGTTTGGGCAGTGCCCCTCATTCCTGCGTTGTGCCTCCACGGTCACTGACGAAGCGTGGGTGCCCTGTTTGTCCCCAGTGCCCTGTAGTGGCCCCACAAGTGATGCCAGGAGAGCTGGGAGGTGGCAACATGTCCGAATGCCACCGTAGGCTGTCGGGGCCTCCCCCCTGCCCTCCGGGAGTGCCAGATCCCGCTCGAGCACCCGGGACAAGGGAGCTTGGCCTCCAGTGCCGATGTCTTGCCTGGTGCTGAGCGCAGTCCGGGGGGGTGGATGTCTGGACCCAAGTGTCTGTGGGGACCTGATGTGTTGTGGGCATGGGCCCAGACCCAAAGTCAGCTGCATTGCGCCCTGAGCAGCTGGAGACCTCAGCCTAGGTCTGTGGGTGGCCCCTGCGAGTTGCTGGGGACTGAGACGCTTGGTGATCCAGACGCTAGGAGTTGTCCCAGGAGTCGCAGGGAAGCTGGGCTAGAAGCCGCTTTGAGACGCATCCAGCCCAGCCCCGGCTCCAGGCAGGCTCAGCCCCCACTGAACCCTGTGGGTGACAGCTGGCAGTACTTGGCACCAGGCCATGCCCCCACGGCCCAGTCGACCCGGCCAGAAACCAGCCGTTGAGCTGCTCCTTTCCGAGCCCCAACGCTGTGGTGGGCTGGCTCTGGCGGTCTCGTGCCTCTGTCTATGTGGCTGCCTTATGTTGGCGGCACCTGAGCCGCCAAGCACACCATGTATGTAACGTGCAGGATGCCTACGAGGCTTCTGGGGGTGGCATTATAACTCGGCACGTGTGGCTGCCTCCCATTTATCGCACACCCGAGCCACCCCACGCCACGTAGGTAATGTGTGCCCGGGGCCTGAGAGGCTTTTGGAAGTGGGATCACGACTCCATGCACGTGGCCAGCCACTGTATAAGTATAGGCCAGCGACACACGCAGACGCATGTCCATTGCGTGCTACGTAGGTAACGCGTTTGGCCTGGACCCTTCCCGTCGCTCGGGGCGCGGGGACCGAACAGCGCAGGGACCCAGGGCGGCCGCACGGCGCGCCCCGCCCCGCCCCGCCC
>NW_017729020.1:4939846-4952024 GCF_001723915.1 Gavialis gangeticus | reverse complement strand
CGGGTACGGGGGTGGGGGGGGGTCTTGGGTGCGGGTCCCTGCTCGTGCCTAGGGTGTCCTCTTTTAGCTGGGGAAGGCTGTTGCGGGATTGCTTAGCAACCGCGGCGTCCTCCTGCAGGTGCTGTACCGCGCATGCGCGCGCTTGGAGTTCGGCCAATGGTAGCGGCGTCTGCAGGTGGCATGCCGCGCATGCGCGCTGGGCGCTGTCCGGGCCGGGCCGGGCTGGGGATGCCACCAGTGCAAAAGCGCCCCCTGCTGGCGGGACTTGGCGCATGCGCGCTGGGCGCTGCCCGGCCCAGGAAGCACGTGCTGTAGGGGGAGCTGCCGGGCAGTGGGGGCAGAAAGGCCGGGGCCTGGGGGCTTCTGCCCAGCCGTAGCAGGCCCCAATTCCACCCAGCTGCTGTGGCACTGATGCCCCCTTCCCACCTCATCCAATCTCTCCTTGCCCCCAGGCACTGCTGCTGTGTGCACCTCAGTGCAGGGCACTAGCTTCACAGACAGAAGGGGAGGCCCAGGTGATGCGGGTACTGCAGCAGAAGTTCCCCCAAGCCTCTGCCATCAAGGTGGTGGATATTTCCGGTAAGCGGAGGCCTCTGGGCTGGCTGCGTCTGGTGCATGGCGTCATGATGGGGGGTGTTGGGGGACAAGCGGAGCTAGGCAGGGGCCTCCAGGTTTGCTTGCAGAGCAGCGTGGTGGAGGAGGCAAGTGCATGGAGTCTGAGGTGTGGTGCTGGGGGCTGGTATCTCCTTTTCTGGACTGTTGAAGATGTATGGATCTTTCCTGGGAATGGTCAGTGCCTGGATGAGGCTGTAGGTTCTATAACTTGGCAAATAAAAAAACCCCTAGGGTTCTGAATTAGCTTAAGGAATTGACACAGCACCTCATTCGATGAGTAACAGAAAGGCTTTTATTTACTATAAATATTCAAAGTCAAATGAGCCCAAACCAAAGCAAAATTCAGTAGTTAGCTATAAGGTGATGATTTCTCACCAAACAGGTGACAACAGAGACAGTCTGTATCTTCCAACTGTCCTAGCTAGGATAGCTGTCCTACTCCCTCATGGGGCTCTGCAGCCATGCATTGTGGCCCCAAGCCCTACCTGGGGCTCATGGGAAAATGGCAAAATCTGTGGGTTTCTCTGGTAAAATGAGAAATCCGCATTTGCTTCCAGTTAAAGGTAAAATCCACGGTTTACTCCATTTTTCTGTGGAGAACGGAAAACCCAGATCCCTGGGTATTGGAAAGTTCCAATTTGAATGAATTGCCTTCCTCAGTGACGAGAGGTTATTCATTTCTACTAAGTTTGGTACATACCAAAAAACTGATTAATAACCAGGAAAAACATGAGGTTTTGGGGAGTGTCCTTGGAAAATCATGGGATCCACTAGCCAAAACGTAAATAAATCAGAAGGAGACATCTATCACATATGGAGAATGGCTCTTTCTGTACATAACTTGAGTTAATTGCAAGAGAAATATTTACCATACTAATTAATTAAGGATAAACATTTAATACTGTTACATACTAGACAACTAGGAGCCTGCGTGAAATCATGAATGTTAGTAAGATAAGCTAGAAGGGATACTTCATTGTTTCTTCTCAGATGGCCTAGCTGTGAACTTGCATCCTTTTGCACTATGCAGTTAGTATCAGTATTCTGGATTTTAACTCATTGTGAGTAGGCCCCAGCTTAGCGTGAATTTCAGAGTCCTCACTAGTATCTTGTGTCACTTAGCGTCAGAAGGTGGACTCTGTGGGGAGTGGGGTGTAGCCATAATCTCCCCCTTGCCTCACTCGCATTGCAGCTTCCAGCCATCAGAGGTGTAGAGGGGGTTGCCTCAGATTCTGCCCCCTAAATTGTCTTCCTTGTAGCAACCAGTGGTCCTCTTCTGTGTGAATTTGGCTGGTTCCTCCTTTAATCATGGCCAAGTACAAGTGCATGCAGTATTGGGTGACGAGGAGGTCTGCAACATAATGGTTTGGTGCGTGGGAAAGAGCTTTTTTGAGGCAGTTCTAAATGTGGCACTTAGTAGTTAAATGTAGCCCCTGGCTTTGATATTGCATGGCACTGAAATTAAGCAACTGGTAGTAATGTACTGTGCTCCATTTAATGGAGTCTAGAGATCTATACTGGTCTCCTTCAAGAGCTAGTTTTCTAGGCGGAAGAGTCCTCACTTGTGTAAGCTCTCAGTGTACAAAAGGCCTACCATTCTCCTGATCATCCTGGCTGGTCTTCTCAGTCCCTTTCCTAGCTCTTCTATCTTGCTGTAGCAGTGTGGCAACCTGAATGGTGAACAGTGCTCAATGGGTGCCTCTCCTCTGGCTTTCAGATAGGTTGTAGTTTTAACTGGGGAATTGCCTTTTTGTCTGAGGCTTCATCCCAAGTTGATGTAGTAAGCCAGCTGTTGTTGATGGTGCCAAGATCTCTTCTTTGCATGGGAAAAGAGAACAGAGAGCCTGTCAGCACGTGGATGAGTTGCCTTAGGTTTTCTCACGTGCACTGTTTTGCATATAATGATACTGAACATCATCTGTCCTTGCGGCGGCGGCCATTGGCTTGAATGTGCAAAATCCTTCTTTGTGCCCATTGGGATGGTTTGTGGGATGTGCCCTCAGTAAGTCTTTGCAGTCTACCTCTATTTACTGTTCTGAATTTTTTGGATCAGTTAGACTACATTATCCTGTGGTGGTATTAACACAGATCCCTGGGGGACCCTGGACTGGCCCATTAGTCGCCATTCCTCGTTTTTTATCCTTTAGCCCAGCATCTCCATTTCTGTTACCACCTCGACTGCTGCCCCACTGCGCATTGGTTCTACTGACCGGTGCCCTGGGAGGAGCAGCTCTGGTGAGGGAACATCCTTAACCTCTTCTGTAACAGGTGAACGCAGAGAGCTCTCTTAGTTTCTCAGCATTGGTGGTATCCTTCTGCATCGATCCCTCAATGCCCTGATTTTATCCCATTAGATAACCGCGGTCCGGCTGACCCTTAGGATGACTTCTTGCGTGCAGCAGACCTAGAGCTGATATGGGTATGTTGTTAGTCTCTAGCAAGTGTCTCCTTTGCCTCTCTTATAGCTCTGTGCTCGTCAGGGTTCCCAGCGCCTTGCCTGAGGTGAGCGTCTTTCCCTACGTGCTTCATTTCGATCTAACTTGTGCTATTTCAGTGAAGTGTTTTTTCCATGGCCTAGCCTCTGTAGCCTGGCACGGGACCAGGCTGGCTGGTATGTAGCATGCTTTCTGTCTAGGTGTGTGACATGTGGTGGGCGTTTCCCAGGCGTCTCCCATGTGGAGTGACTAAGCAGGCCAGGTCGTAACTGTCCTTGGTGCTACTCAGGACTGCTTTCCCAGAGGTCTGCTCAGATCTGTGTAGGTGCTGGGGCCGTTTGCATTCAGTCTCTTGTTCTGGAAGAAGGGCAAAGGCACAGTGGCTGTCACAGAATGGCTCTGCAGCAGTGGCCCTTTGTACCAAATCCTGTGCCCTGCCTAGGCCTGCATTATACCTGGGCTTTTGGGTAGCAGGTAGCTGAAATAAGGCCTTGAAAGAGCAGTCAGGTATGGGGCCCAGGAAAGTTGCTTCTGCCTCCTGCCCTATAGTGCAAGGTACCCAGGCAGCATGAGGATGAACAGAATTGTGCAGCATGATAGCAGCATCTGCTCTTGCAGCATTTCTCTGTTCCAGGGGCGTTTCTTGCCTCTGCCATCCGGGGCTGGTGGCTGATGGTCCAGGCCAGAGGCTGGTGCCTGAGGTCCTTGCCACACGTTTTATTTTGGACATGCACCCTACATAGTCCCACCCAGTGCCAGGACTTTCTGGTTACCCTGCTTTTGGCTGTGGCCAGAGTGCCCATCTACCAGACTAGGAAGGATCATGGACAACTGTGCAGCTGCCTCACTTTGTCTTATCTGTGCACGTCTCCCAGCTGAGTTTTGCTGGGTGCTGTCCAGTGGCTCCTTGAACACATTTGAGAGTCAACGGGTGAGCGCCTCACTTCTGCTCCTGATTCTTCTTGCACTGTCCCAAAGTTTTAATCTGATGCATTTAATGGCCTTCCTCTAATGAAGGCAGGCTTATAGTTTCCCAGAGGATCAAGGTTACTGTCTGTGAGTAGCAAATAAGCCCATTGCACCTAGTATCGGAGTGCAGGTGCAGAGGGGGAGGATGAATGGGGCATGTCCAGGATTTTCCCCACTCTGCTCTTCTTCCGTGGCAGCTTCCAGTCATTGGAGGTTTTGAAAGGTCAGAATTGCTGGTGTCCCCCTGATGTACCATGGTCTGAATGCTGTTGACTTTCTTCTGCGTGATTCTGCCCCATCGCGTTTTAAATGTGGGTCCGCCCAGCATTGTGTTGTGATGAGGGCCACAAGGTGATTGTGTGCTGTATGGAAAAGAGTTCCCATGAGTTAGGTTTAAAGTTGCCACCTAGTAGGGGAAAACAAAGTCCCTGGGTTCTAGTCTGGTGAGGGAGGCACCGGAGAGGCATTTTGTGTAGGCTGGGGACTTAGACTGGGCTGTGCCACTGCTCCTGCTGGGACCAAAGCTGGAAGTTCCTAGCTAGAGGGTCTTCCCCTCTGTTCAGGGTCAGACTGATCCCCCAATTTGGGGCCAGGAAGGAATTTCACCCCCTGGTCAGACTGATAGGGACCGCTGGGGGGCGGGTTGGCTTCCTCTGTAGCTGGGAGTGTGATCCCCTTCCTGGGATCTCTTGATTGTATGTTTGCAACATTTCATAGGGTGTTGGCTGCTGTGTTGGTCAGGTCAGGGTGTTGGCTGCTGTGGTTCCCCAGCTTTCCCCGTGGCAGGTTCGGGGGTGATGTTTTGTGCTGTCAGGGCTGACGGTAGTCTTATGGAGAGTTTAGATGATGGATATGTCTGAGATGGTCAGGATGGGACTGATCCTGCCTCAGGCAGGGGGTTGGACTAGAGGTGATCTCTGGAGGCCCCTTTCAGCCCCACTTCTCTCTGACTCTGTGAATTTGTGCCTGGTCCCAAGGTTGCCGTTGTTGTCCCTAGCTGCCTCCCTGTCACTGAAGGAGGTTCCTAGTTTTTCCATCTGCCTAGCTTCCCCTCCACACCTTCTGTCTGTATAGCTAAGTAAAGTAAAAAGCTATGCGCACCATAGCCAGCCAGGCGAAGGGGGCTTTAAAAGCTAGTCTCACCCTCATAGGCATTTTCAGTAAGGTGTGCTGTAACAGATAGCTTTATTGATCAAAGAGTGAGGAAGGAATCCAAAACAAGGGAAAATTGAAAGAAAACCGACTTGAGCAAAGCAGAATGGGCTTGTTGGCCCTTTTGATACGCGGATAGTTCATTTAATCCTAAATTACTGGCTTAATTTTAGGTAAGTTACTCACATGTTCATCCAGAGACGGATGGAGCTGTGGAGGCCTATTGCTTGTTTCAGTGTCCCATAATGACTTCTACCTCCAAAACGGAGTGACCCCTTTTAAAGCTTTTGTGACCTTATCACTATGTCCCAACCAGAAACAGGCATTATTGGATGTAGACCAACCCTCAGGCAGAGAGGCCAGGTCACCAGGTTGTTCTGAGGGAAAAACTCAGGACAAAGGAAGAGTGAGCAGCTCCCCCTCCCTGTGGAGTTGTCACACCCCAGTCACCCAGCTTGACCAGGTGGATCCAGCAGCCAGTTTGAAAGAGGGGGCTGGGCAGACTCAGAGCAGGGAGGCAGACGAAAAGGACAGCTTCACAAGGGCCACCCGGTGATGGAGTGGCACGAGGGCAAAAGTCTCTGTGTTAGATGTGAAATGGCTACCTTGCGAGTGAGACCTAAGGAATGGTAGTGCAAGAGCAATGTTGTAGCCGTGATGGCCCAGAAATGATGCAGGAGGCAAGGAAAGTTCTTGCTTTTGGCATCCTTTGTGGACCGCTACAACACCAATCTTACACTATTTAATATGTGGTTGTTGAGTCCTGTGGGTCTGCTGTCTTGAGAAGGGGAGAGAGAGAAATCCCTGGGTGCTGTCTCTGTGACACACAGTAATTCACTGCATGTATTTCATCCCCTTCCAAGTGGTCATTATCAAGGTCAGAGAACCTTAGCCTACATCACCCCTCCGTGCCTGTGATCACCTGTATTGCTCCTCTGCATATTGCCTGTGGATCTTTATCCTTTGTCAGGTTTGGCTGGTTAAAATATGTGCTGTGAGTGGCAAGGGTGTGGGAAAGATGTCTGGAGACATGTCACGGGTAGTAGCATGGTTATCACAGAGTGAGGAGGGGAGGCTTTTAGGGACTTGTGACTCTGAGGTCACTTTCCTGTTGTAGCCTTTTGTAAGTCTGAAGCTGTTCAAGGGTCGGGTGGTCTAGAGATGCTTGTAGTGGCCTGATTCTAGGTTGACTAAGGGAGGAACAGGTGAATGGTGTGCTCAGGTGAGAGACTGTCACAAGGTGTGAACTATTTTAGACAGCTCGGGGCAGGTGCAGTGAAGAAACTAGTGTATAAGTGGCCTACCTTGAGGGGCTTGATGGTAGATCAGGCTAACAGTAAGCAAAGATGAAGCCTGTATAGGCAATAAGAATATATGGATGGCTAATAATTCCAGTAGCGTCTCTTAGGAACATTGTAATATAAGTTTCTACCTTATTTGGTCAGCTTTTTAATATTGTAGCCAAGCAGTAGAGTCTAAAAACGTAGACTCCCCTGGGATTTTTGCTCTTCAGTCCTGAACTGCAGTTGTTGTTCAACTGCCAGCTTGCCAGGATACCCACTCAGGGCTGTGTAGTCACTTGGTTTGCAAAACCTGGGTAGGAAGGTCCTTTTCCTAACAGGCTGGCCACCTGTTAGAGACTTTCTAAGACTTCAGGACTCAGAAGTGTTAAAATTAAGTTGCTTTTTTCCCTGGTGCCTGGCTGTGGCCTGGTTGACGCCTGGCGGTGTGCCAGTCCAAGCCCTCCCCACCTAATGCTGCTCAAGCCCCCGCTGTCTGGGCTGGATCCTATAGTTTTGTTGGCTTAATGGAGCTGGCAGGCAGTGTAGGTCGGGTGGTGGCTGGGAGTTCCCTGGGTCTGCTTTGGAGCCCATCCTGATGATTGGGGGTGTGGTGCAGGGACTGTGTGTAGGGATCAGGTGCCTCCTGCAGGGAGTAGGTCTCCAATCTCAATGTGTCGCTCCCACAGTATGCATGGGGTGGATGTCAGCGAGGTGCTGTGTTGTGGTGCGGTGGCCACCCTGCAGCATGTGTGTGACAGCTGGGGTAGGAACAGGCAGGCAAATTGGGCAGGGAGCGGAAAGCAGAACAGGAGATTGGGGAGGCAGCACAAGGAAGGAAGCAGAAAGTGGAGCAGCAGGTTGGGCAGGAGAAGGGAAGCAGAGTGGAAGTTGGGTGGGGTATGGGGCTAATTTGTGGCATGTCCACCACAAAAGGTTTGCCTGCTGCTGTGGCTGATCTATTTTGTGGCAGAGCTGCCGCCTGAATGTGGATTGTGTCTAGGGACCCGTGTCCTGGGAGGAGTGGCTCAAGTGAGGGATTGGCCGTAACTTCTGCCTGCATTGAAGGCTGATGTAAAGATCTCCTAGTTCCTGGTTGATGGCGGTCTCTGCCATTGGAGCTCCATTTATTCCCCAGTTTTCCAGTGGTGCAAGTGCCTCATTGCCAGGACTTGTGCCTGTCATCCAGGTAGAGTGACCTGTCCTGCTAGTCTCCAGCAAGTGTCTCCCCAAAACCCCATGTCTCTTGTTCTCACATGGGTTTCTTGTGAGTTGCCAGACTGGAGTTGCATGCCTGCACTTGGTGGGGTCCCGACCTCCATGTGATAAATGAACCAGCCTTCTGGGCTGCCTGCCTGGCAGCACAGGGGCTGGGTTGTGGCTCCGATGGTGCGGGCCATGTGTGACAGGTCAGGATTTTTGCGGGCGTTGTTTTTTCATGGGTCCCATTGATGGCAGGGCCGGACTGATGTAAGCTCTGACAGAGCCAATCCATAAGGGGGCAAATGTGGCTTCTCTGCCAGCTCGGGGAGATGGCGGCTGGTGTTGGAAGGTGGCGCGTTCTTTCTGCCCCGGGCACTGGGTCCCAGAGAAGAGGTTGGCCTGGCCACACAAAGTCTTAACTCCTCCAGTCTTTGTGGCATGGTGTATGTTGGCTGTGATGTGAGGCTTGTCCTTCCTCTGTCTCCAGCATGGTGTTTATTGGCCATTCCAGCGGTCCAAGGGGTTACCCTGCATCAGTGCACTTACAACATCTTTGTTGCTGGCAGTGTCCTGTGTGGCTTGGTGAAGGTCAAAGGTGCTGTGGCGGAGCATCTCTGGCATCCCAGAAGGATGTCCAATGTGGCGATATGGTAGTGGGTGTCCTGGAGCAGGTCTGTCACTGGTGCTCTTACTCCCTGTTCTCCTGCCATGTTGGGGTGCAGGCTTTGTGCCGGTAGGTGGCAGATCCAAGCGCCAGCGAGAGCGGTCCGTTTGTACGGTGCCTCGGAGTGTCTGTGCAGCGTCTGTGTGTCCTGGCGCAGGGTGGGTGGTATTCGGGTGATGTCGGGGTGAATGCAAGTGGCCAGTTTGGCATTTGTGGCCTTGTGCCGTTCCATTACTTTGTTGGAGTGAGGCTGCCCCTCTGGGCTGGAGGCTCGTAGGATGTCCTGGCCGCTTGTGTGCCTGAGGTTTTGCCTTTCCTTTCCCCCATGCCTTTTTTTTTTAACACACGCTCTGTATGCAGCACAAGCAAAGCTTGTTTCCTTTTGTGTAGGCTCCCCAGTTGGCTGTGGGACCAGGCTTCTTTGTGATGTCGGAGCTGTCCTGGAGCTGAGAAGCACTAGGAAATGTGGACAGGCCAGGGTTTCTGGGGGCCATACCGTTTTAGGGGACCAGGAGTGTGGTGGGGATGGACCCAGTGAAGCCTGGGAAAGAGGTGTTTGCCAGGGGAACTCGAGGGACTCTGCTGCACTGTGTTTAGTGGCCTCCCTAACTAGGTTAGTCATTTCCTGTCAAGCTTCTGTCCATCCGGATAGCCAAAAGCCCTGGTGGAGGGTGCCTGGGGCATGTCCAGAAGTGTGTGTCATCCATCCCCCTGGGTTGTCTGACTCTGCTGCTTTTTGCTGTTAGAGGATTTGGAAAGGCCAAGTTACTAGTTCCCCCCTGAGTCTGCCACAGCCAGTCTGTCAGGAGGGTCCTGTCTTGCATGTATATGGCCTCTCCCTTTGGGAATGGATGTCTCTGGCAGATGTCTAGGGGACGGTGTAGGGACCAAGGTCCCAGGGCAACGTATGCAAGAGCTTCTGCAAAGTGGCTTTAGAGTGGTGACCTGCTCGTCCCGAAGGCAATCCCCTAGTGCCACCTGATAGAGAGAGAGAGAGAGACAGAGACAGTGAGAGATCCCTGGGGACTTCATGGCCACTGTGTAATGTACTGGTGACGTGTATCCTGCCTCCTCTGGAGCATGTCTGTCCTAGGCTGTACAGTCCTAGCCCTGGAAACCCCCCTGGATCCCTGATCAGTCTGAGTGTTGTGGTGTGGCCCCTGTCCAGGTGTTTGGCAGCCTCTCTCAGGTTTGGCAGCCTTGTAGGCCTGTGATGATCTTGGTGGGCACCTGTGTAGGCGTAGGATAGATTCTGCGTGTTGTGGAGTCTGTCTGTGGGGGCTGATGCTGAATGGCAAAGTGAGGCTGGCGGGAAAATGTCCACTGTGAATGTGTGGTCCTGGTGCTAGGTAGTTGCAGGCAACTGGGGAGGCCCCCTGTGTGAGTACGTGCCTTGGGGGAATGGTCCCCAGGGCATCACCTTGCAGTTGCCCCTAGTGCCTGTTGTCTGCCATGTTGTGGCCTGTTGTGGTTGGGGCTCTGGAGTGTTGCGAGTCCCCTGCTGACCCGGCCACCTCCCTGTTTGTCCCTCTGCCCTGGTGGGGCGGAAGCAGCTTGCAAAGTGGCGGCCCCTGCACTAATCCATGTGGAATGGCATTGGGATGTAGTATTTTTTCCCAATCCAGTCTGGGAAGTGCCTGTTGATAGCCACTCTTTGTTGCCGATCTGGTAGCCCAGGAGTCTCAGAGCGCTTTTGTCTGTCAAGAAGCGATGGGACCCGCTGCCTCTGGTTCCCTCTGTTGTTTTTGCTGCAGAGCTGCATTGTGGCATGGGGCAAGTGCCTGGCCTGGGGTGTGGCATGGTAGGAGACAAAGCTCTGGCTGTTGTATGCCTTGGAGGTGCCCTGTCTAGGGGTGCCTCCAAGGGTTCTGTAGGCTGGGTGCAGCCCACAGGCCACAGGCGGCTGACCCCCACATTAGCCTGCGTCTGGCAGAGACCAAGCGAATGCGGCCCGCAGAGCACAGGGGCAAAGACGGGGATGAGTGACTGGTTTGGGGTTTGTGGGCCATGTGCTGTGTCGTTGTGTGAGAGGGGCGCATGAGTTGGTTGCGGAGAGAGCGGGCGAGAGCAGGGTGTCTAGAGGGAGGTGCTTGGGAGATCCTGGGTGTGAGACCTGACTGAGCTGGTGTGTCTCTGTCTTGCAGGGGGCTGTGGGGCCATGTATGAAATCCACATAGAGTCAGAGGAGTTCAAGGAGAAGAGAACTGTCCAGCAGCACCAAATGGTGAACCAGGTGAGGGGCCCGGTGGCACAGGGCAGGCAGCTCTGGGCCTATGCTAGATAAAACTGGGCAGGAAAGTGGTGTGTGGGAATGTCTGTGTTTCCCAGGCAGCGGGTGTGTGTAGGGCAGGGCTTTGGGGCAGCAGGCTGGATGCCAGCCAGGTAAGGGGCAGTGGAGAGGGTGAGTCAGAGTCTGCCCAAAATCTTGGGGTCTGAAAGGGGAGTGTCTTGTGTCAGCAGAAGAGGGCCCTGGCTGGCAGTGGGGGGCATGCCTTGTCAGTGTGGGTCTTATCAGAGTCTGGGGCAGTTTGTGCTTCCCAGGAGAGGGGTGAGTTTGCAGAGGTGTTGGTGCCATGCGGGGAGGGGATGTCCTGCTGGGGACTGATGCAGAGTCTCCCCACAGGGGAGGAAATGGTGTGCAGCCCTTAACAATGTTGTATATACAACAGAGAAGGCCTGGAGTAGCTTGGGCATGTGGCTTGGTGGGATTTGCTGGGCGCTGCCTTACCTGTGTCTTATGTTGGGGCGAGGGTTGTGAGAAGCGTGGCTTATGACTTGTTACTTGGACAGGCCTGCAGCTGCTGGGCAACAAGGCTGGGTTTGAGCGGCCTGAGGGAAGGGTGTGATCTGCCAGGGGTGTGCTGTGTGCGTGTGCGCCAGCGAGCATGCCAGCTGTGTGGCGATGTCAGTGAAAGGAGCATGCAGCTGTGCAATGGGATGGTTTATGGCAGGGTCTGTAGCAGAAATGTGAGCAGGGAGCGGCAGGCAGGGCACAGATGTGGGGAGGGGCTTGGGGGAAGGGATGGCAGGGGGAGACTGCCATTGGGGTCTCCTGCTGGGCAGGGCCAGCCTTTTGTTATCAAGGCTGCTGGAGAGTAGGTCATCCTGTGGGGGTCTGGTTCCAGTTGGAGTTGGTTGCAGCTTGCCGTGGGCAGGCAAGCCTGGGGCTGGGGCTCTGGGCCCCACAGGTGCTGAGGAGTAGGTTGATGGTTTGGTTTGGTGTGGGTGTGCAGAGGACAGAGGAGCGTGAGGCTCTGCTGATCTGCTGGGTGTGCAAGCACAGGCTCTGCAGGGCAGCTGTGTTTGGAAGTGAGTTCCCATGGGGAGCTGCTGGGCATGTGGGAGTCAGTCGTGCGTGAGCTGTGCCTGGTGTAGGGCGAAGCGGCAGCTGGGCAGAGCAGAAGTGCCAGCCTAGGGAGTCAGACGTGGTGCTGTGTAAAGTGGGTGCAGGGCAGGGGGGTTGTGTGCGGGAATGGGTGCCAGGGGTCAGACTGACCTGGCTGCGGCAAGGCATGTGCCAGAGGAGTGGGCAGCAGCAGTGTGGCCTGCAGAGCAGGGCACTTGGGGCCAGTCAGGTGGCCTGTGTAGGTTAGCTGTGGCTGTCTTTCAGGGGAAGGCCAGCAGGAGGCCTCTGAGCCAAGGTCAGGAGAGCTGAGTGGCACGGTGTGGCGTAGCCCTCCTCCAGGAGCAAGGAAAGCAGGTCAGGGGGCAGAAGCCTGGGGGGTGAGGTTGGCAATTGTGAGTCAGGCATGTGTCTTGGTTGAGGGGGTGTATGGTGTATCGTAAGGGGGGTGGGAAGTGTGTGCGGGGCCCCCTGGGCTGTCCACAGGGGTGTCGTTTTTCCTTTTGTAGGCACTCAA
>NW_017729020.1:4934341-4934846 GCF_001723915.1 Gavialis gangeticus | reverse complement strand
AACCAGGCACTCAAGGAAGAGATCAAAGCAATGCACGGCCTGCGCATCTTCACCTCTGTCCCCAAGCATTGAAGAGGCAGCCGAGGGTAGAGCCTTGGTTTGCGGAGTTGTAGGAGAGGAACCTGGTAGCATGGGCCTGGAGGAGTGGCCTGTGCCCGGGCTGCATCGTCATCTGATTGCTGAGCGTCTTGGCGGAGGATGCGTGCTCCCGGCAGCCTGCAGAGTGGGCTGCAGGCGCTGTCTGTTGGAGGAGGTCCTGCTGTGTGTCGGGGCATGTGCGCGGCCTCCAGCATGACTCCCCTGTTTTTTGTTTTTTTTTTTTAATTTTTTTTTTTTTCCCCCCCTCTACGCGACGCTGGTCAGGCCACAGCTGGAGTATTGTGTCCAGTTCTGTGCGCCCCATTTCAAGAGGGATGTGGACAATATGGAGAGGGTCCAGAGGAGGGCCACCCGCATGATCCGGGGACAACAGGGCAGACCCTACAGTGAGAGACTGCGGGACCTG
>NW_017729020.1:4923184-4929341 GCF_001723915.1 Gavialis gangeticus | reverse complement strand
GGCATGTGCGCGGCCTCCAGCATGACTCCCCTGCCCCCTCCTTCCATAAAGTTGTGAAGCCAAGTTTGCAGTGTGTCTTTCTTAGGTGGCAGCGGCTGGGCTGTGTGCGGGAGCTGGGGCTGTGAGAGGGGTTTGGTCCCTTGCTTGGGGGGTCTGGAGGTGGCCCCAAAGGGGTGAAGGGAAATTGGGGAGTGTGGCCTTGCCTGCCCCAGGTGCAGCTGAGGTGCCAGTGCCCTCACAGTCCATGTGAGGTGCTGTGATAGGGTTTCAGGAGCTGCAGGGGCCATGTGTGGAGTCTGGGCAGGTAAGTGCAGCCCCTGAGGGGGGGAACTGGTGGCAGGCGAGTGTACAGGGTGGGTCTCAGCTGTGGGTGGGTGTCCCCCAAGTGGGGTGGGCAGATCTTGGGCTGGACCCATGGTGATGAAGCTGGGCAGAAAGTGCTGTGTGTGTGGGTGTGGGGTGTTGTGGGCAGTACAGCAATGGAGGTGCAGTAAGTACCTGCCTGTAGTGGTGATGGAGGAGCTGGAGGAGGACCGACTGTTCAGGTGAGTGCCGCTTCCTTTGACAGGCTGGAGGCAGTACCTCCAAGGTGGAGCGGATGTGTGGACTTGGCTCCTGCCAGGTAGGTCCCTTTCTTACTCTGATATAGCCTTGCCGTGTTGTGTGTGGCATGTGGTGTGCTTGTGAGGCAGGTGTGGCAGTGTGTTGGCAGAGGGCTGGTTGTGTGGAGTGGGGCCTAGTGTGGCAGGCAGGGCAGGAACTTGCCAGGCTGGATGGGGAAGTGAGCTGGCGAGGTGTTTTGGTGCCAGTAGCAGATGTTTGGAGAAGACCTGTGCCAGGGAGGGTGCTGCCTGTGCAGCTTCCTTCAGTGAGCTCTGATGCCTCTGGTTGGTGGGGTGTTGCTGAGCATGGCTGTGTGGGGCAGATGGGTGGTGACCTGGTGGAGGGGTCTGGCTTCACTTTTGGTTGGCTGGGCCAGGAGGAACAGGGCACGCGTGGCACTGTGGGTTGTGGAGAGCAGGGCCAGAGTAGGGGGTAGGTGTGCCAGGGTACTGATGCTGGGAAGCTCTGGCTGTGTGCCTGCATCTCTAGCCTTGGTGTCCTGGAGCAGGGGTTTGAGGGACCCGGCAGTCAGCTGGTGGCTGCAGGGTGCTGCCTAGTTTGGTGGGGTGAGCGCAGGGAGGTTGCAGAGGTTTATGCTTGGGCGCAGCTGTGTTGAGTGAAGCGCAAGCAGGAAGAGGTGTGGTGCGGTCAGGAGGGGAGCAGCAGAGGCTGGCCTGTCTGTTGTCACATGGTTCTTGTGCTCTGCAGGTGGGACGGTGGCAGAACCTGTCTGGGGGTGTGTTGCTGGGGTGCCATCTGGTTGGGAAAGGGGGACCTGGGAGAAGCTGGCCAGGGGCCCCGTTGTTTCTGGACTGCCTGGAGTCTGGGGGGAGGGTACAGGAGGGCTGGGCTTAGCCTTGTGCATACAGGTGGCCTGGGTGCATCTCTACCCCTGGCATCGGGTGCCCAGAGTCAGAGCAGGCCTGTGGAGCAGCATGCTGGAGCGGTCTCTAAGGTGGTGTGGGAGGAGTGGGCAAGGCAGGGCTGCGCTCAGTGGCAGGCATGTCTGGTGTGGGTTGAGGCAAGCGCTGTAAGGGAGTCCTGGTCCTGTGAGGGGTGTTGGAGAGGTGATGGTCCCAAAGGGATGAGGGGCAAGGGTGTGGCAGGGGCAAGCTGCTGTTGGGGTGCTGGAGAGGTTGCATGCCCAGAGGGGCAGAAGCTGAGAGGTGCAGCAGGGTGTGTGGCAGTGGGCCAGCTGCTTGTCTGTATGGGAGGGCTGCTGCTGGGGCAGTGGTGGCTGAAGTAGTGCAGAGGGAAGTGTTGCTGAGCTGGTGGGTGGGGAAGTGATGGTGTGGGTGGGCTAGGGTGAGAGGAGGTTTGGGGCATGGCAGGGCAGAGACACCTGGGGGTGTGAGTGGAGGAAAGGCTTTGTGTGCTGCTGTGTAGTGTTGGGAGCTTACTGGGGCAGGGAGGAGAGGGGGTTAGGTCTGGTCTTTGTGGGCTGTAGGGAGCATGGCCCTCCCTTTGAGGCCTGTGCGCTCAGATGAGGCAGGGTCTTGGCTGGGGAGTGTCCCGTGGCCTAAAGGTGGGTTGTGTAGTAAAGTGTGAGAGTGTCATTTACACGGTTGGGGTAAACATGGGGCTGCCCTCCATGTCTGCTGTCTCTGCAGTAGATGAGCAGCGTGGTTGGTTTGGAGCCGGTGGCGCTGGGGAGAGCAGATGGGACACATCAGCTAAAGATGCATGGGAGGAAGGGTGGCCTGAAGCGGGATACTGGTGAGCACTGTATGCGGTGGGCTTTGTGTCCGGTGGCAGCCAGGCTGGCTGGTGTGACAGTGTTGTTTTAGAGTGTGGCAGTTTGGGCAGGCAGCATTGGAGTGACACTTGGGAGGTGACGGGCTGGGAGGTCCCAGGGCCGTGTCTGTCAATGGAGGAAGTGGTGTGTCAGGAGAAGAGCACAAAGTAAGAGGAGCTTGTGGGCAGGGGTATAGGTTGTAGCCATGTTGGTCTAAGGACATAGACAAGGGGCTTTGGGTACATCTCATATCTTTTATTGGACCAACTCAAGTAATTTGAAAAATTCTTCTTGGAAAGCTTTTGTGTATAAATCCCTTTGGTCAGGTTGAGGAAGCATCTGCAGTCGTGGTGTGCTCTTCCTGGCTGGGATGGATAGTATAGAAGGCAGAGGCTGGTCTGCATGGAAGAAAGGCAGTCAGCAAAGATGGATGTAAACTGAGGAGTCAGTGGGTGAGAGACGGGCTGCAGGGGAAGGGGAATGACTGTAGGTGGTAAATAGTGGAGAGGTACCTGGGGAGTCAGATATGAGGCAGGTTAGAAGGTGTCATAAATCCAGTGTCTGTAGTCCATGCTTTTTGCATCCAGGAGGCTGATGAAGTGAAGCTTGTAGGCTTGTATGTGCAAAGTGTTTTGTAAATCCCTTTGAGGAAGAGAACTGAGAGACTGGAGAGACAGTGGTTGTCTTGTGAGAAATGTGCCCCCACAGGCCATTGGGTATTTTTGTCTTTGCTGGATTTCCAGTGTGCGTTCATTCTGGTGTGCAGTTGTTTGGTCTCTCCTACGTGTTTTCCATCAGGGCATTTGGTGCACTGGCTGAGAGAGATGGCATGTCTGGAGGTGCAGCTGCAAGATCCGGGAATGGTGATGGGGTGTAGTCATTGTGGCGGTGGTGGAGATACGCTGGCAGGTTTTACATTTCATGTCATGAATGGTCTGCATCCATTAGGTATGTTTTCTCTTTTGGGCCATAGGTAGTTTGCTTCTGGTGATGAGTTAGTGAGGTTCAGTGCTTGTTTGAAGGCTGGGATGAGTGGTTCTAGGAAAATCTCTAAGAATTGGGTCTTCTCCTAGTATGGGTTGCAATTGTTTGAAGATTTTCCATATAGGTTTGAGGGAGGGGTGATATGTCTTAACCAGTGGTGTGAGTGTCGTGGGGTTTTTCCTTCTGTACATCAGCAATTCTTCACATGGTATCCAGGTGGCTAACTGTGATCTATCTGGAGGTGTGTCCTTGTTGAGTGAAAGCCTTTTTAAGATGGGAAGTGGCAATCGTGGGTGTTCTCAGTGCAAATGCGATGGTATCGGAGGGTTTGGCTGTATATTACAGCTTTCTAGGTGTGTTTAAGCTGATTGCTGGTTCTGTGCAGATGTGTATGTTGGTTTATGGGTTTGTTGTATAATGTGGTCTGTTTGACCATTTTGGATGGTGATCATTGTGTGTAAAAAGGAGATGGTGGTGCTGGAGTATTCAAGAGAGAGTTGGCTGGAGGGGTGACGATTGTTGGATTTCTGATGGAACTCAATCTGAGATGGCAGGTTTCCAGTGCAAATGATAAAGATGGCATTGCTATATCTTAACTATAGCAAGGGTTTGATGGTGCAGTTTTTGAGGAAATCTTCTTCCAGGTGCCCTATGAAAAAGTTGGCCTGCTGTGAGGCCATTTTGGTGCCCATAGCTGTGTCCATGGTCTGGATGAAGTGTACGTTATTCAAAGTGAGAATGAAGGGTATAAGGTCAGTCATATCTTTGGGTTTGTCCTCTGAGTTGTCCTGTTGCTTTTGTAGAGATGTAAGGCAGGCTTGGATGTCATCCCAGTGTGGGATGTTGGTGTATAAGCTGGTAATGTCGACATGGGTAGGAGGGTGTTGCAGGAATGGTGGTCTGTGTTTCTAAGTTGTTGCAGAAAGTCTGTTGCGTCTTGGAGAAAATGTGGTCTTTGGGGGACAAGTGGTTTTAGGATTGATTTGACGAAACCTGATATTTTGTCAGTTAAGGTTTCATGGTTGCATAGGATAGGTCTGCCAGGGTTCCCTTGGTTGTGGATTTTAGGGAGCCTGTCAAAAATTCCTGGGTTAGGTAGTGGGAGGGGATCAAGGTCTGTTGCTTTTCTTGCAGTTCTGATGGAAATGACTTGATGGTCATTTAGAGAGTTTCAGGGTGACAAGGGGAGTAGTTCTTTCTGTAGTTTTTGTAATAGGTGGTGTGTGAGAGTTGTCTGTGGGCTTATTTTATGTAGTCCTGGTTAAGGATGACTGGCTGCTCTGTTATCTGATGGTTTTATGGCTATTTGGTGGTTGGATCTTAGGGATTCTATGGCCCTTCTTTTGGAGAGGGAGAGGTGGTTATGGTGGTGTATGTTGTTCATTATTTCATTATTCATTATTTCCCTGAAGCAATCAATATAGCGGTCAAGGGTAGAGTTTTGTCCACTGTGAGGTATTCAATCTGAAGCTTGGTCAGGTGTTTTGGGGTTGATTTTTACCTTGAAGTTGTCAGAGGATGAAGTGTTGTTGGAAGTGAATTCATTTACATTGTGGAAATATTCTAGGAGGTGGGGGTGTTGGAAGAATTCTTCTAGCTGTCCACATTGAATATCTTATTTGGGTATTTTTCTGGACAGAAATGCAGGCCTTTAGAGTGGACAGATGTTTTAGGTCTGGGAAGTATGTGTGTGTAGCAAGAGATGGATGATATTTGAAGGTTGGTTGCTGCTTGAAGTTTAGTCAAGTGTGAGGTTGGAGTGTTGTAATGTGTTGGTCTTGTGTGTCTGATGGTGGTTTTGTGGCTGGGAAATCTGATATCGTGTTCCATTTATCCTTGTTATGTTGGATGGATGTTGTAGAAAGTCTTTGGTAATCTGTTTGTCTGCATGGTATTAGGGAAGATGGCTGGAATTTTCTCTTAAGTTGTAGCATGTACTGATTTCCTTCCTGAGTAGGTCTCTTTCTGAGTAGATGAGGTGAAGAAGATGATTTCTACTAGTTTCTGAAGTTGCCCTGTCTAGCTGTGAAGCATATGGAGTTGTGTGTGGTAATCAGAGGATACTACATGTTGAGTCCTTTGGGAATGATGTCCTGTTGTGGGAGGGTGCTGACCTGAACCCCAGCGATGGAGCTAGGGGGTCCCGCTGTCTTTCTTGGGAGCCATGGCTGTTGTGTGGCCAAGCTTGTGAGGGGCAGGTGATGGTGGGGGGTGCTCCCTTGGATGGGCACCTGCTGTTTGCTGTGGGTGAGAGTGAGGTGCTGGTATCAGGCTAGGAAGTCGCCTGTGTGTGTCTAAGCAGTGGAGGTGTTGTAGCGTGGGGAGGCATGCATTGGTCATGGGGGCGGGGGCTGTAGTGAGGGGTGCCAGGGGAGAGGCTAGGGAGGGACGGCCAGGGTCTCAGTGATACGTATGGTGGGTTGGGGTGGTGTCCCTCTGGGAGGGAGGGCAGCACAACCTGAGACCGACACACTCCCTGACCTCGTGACACCCCACATGCCATCATGCCCTCAGGCAGGCGTATGGTGGGTTGGGGTGGTGTCCCTCTGGGAGGTGGGGTGTTTGTTGGTTGTTGGTGCTTGGTTTGTGGCAGTCATTGGTCCTGGAAGTGTGTTGAGTCGGATCAGGTGGGTGTACTAACCTCTGGCCTTGTGCAGTGGTGGTGTGTAGGTGAGGGGTTGTTGCAGCTACATGGTGGGAGATGAAAGATGGGTGGGATGTTGGATAGGGAGCTGGTCTGCTGATGGTTAGGGTTATGTCTAGTAGGTGTCTGCTGAGTGTAGCTGGGGGTGTGGGGGTTGTGTGGTGCATGTGGTGGGGCTGTGGACCTGGAGT
>NW_017729020.1:4916826-4918184 GCF_001723915.1 Gavialis gangeticus | reverse complement strand
AGGGGTTGTTGCAGCTACATGGTGGGAGATGAAAGATGGGTGGGATGTTGGATAGGGAGCTGGTCTGCTGATGGTTAGGGTTATGTCTAGTAGGTGTCTGCTGAGTGTAGCTGGGGGTGTGGGGGTTGTGTGGTGCATGTGGTGGGGCTGTGGACCTGGAGTGCTTGTGCAGACCTGCTGGTCAGAGGTGTGTGGGGGCAGCCCCTGCCCCAGAGGTAGTTGTGGGTGGTGGGGCAGTGTGCCGGTGCCTGTGCTGTCTGTAGGGGGTGATGATCCTTGAGGTAGATAGCAGAGATGCTAGGCTGGCTGAGAGGCAGGAGGGGGTGTTGGATGGGAGCCATGTGAAGGAGTTGGGCTGATGTGTCAGCTGGGGCAGCATGCTCCCCAGCAGTGCTGAACAGGGACAGTGCAGCTAACCTGCACTCTGCCTGGCAGTGAGGCCCAGGGCCCCCTCACTCTGCCCAGGCACCAGCACCTTCCCTGGGCAGGCCCTGTCACCTGCACTCCCTGCCCCACTCCCCCTGTAGGCCTCCCCAGGGCTGGCGGGGAGGGGAGCAGGGAACATCCACCCCCCCCACCCCCAAAGGACTCGGCATCTCATACACTGCCAGGGATTCCCATCCACAGCACCTGCCACCATCAGGGAACATCACATCCCTCCTGCTCCACTTGGGCCCTGGGTTGGTGTGGCACCTACACTGCACCACACCACAACACACAGTGCAGGGCAGCTCCAGCACTCAGCTACTCCTCACCCACAGCACTCTGGCCACACACCCACACCTCCCAAGGAGCTCAACTCCCCAAGCACCGCACCACACCCCACAGCACTTGGGTAGGAGAGTGAGAGCAAGACTCCCCCACTCCCTCCACCACAGCACCCCCAAGCCCCATCCCAGGGCCCCAGTTCCTGTCGCACAATAGGAATTGCACCACCACCCCACCACCTCCACACACAGCTCAGCATGACTCCCCACACCCACTGCTGACCAGTCCCTGCGCACAGCCAAGCCCATCCCCATCCTCCTCTGACAGTCGCACACAAAGGTCACCAGCGGCCTACCCTGCAATGACACCCATCAGACAGCGCACACGTTCCTCCCTCCACACACCTCACCCCTTCACCCCTATCTCTCCCCATTATCCTCTACACACTGGCATCTTCACAGCTTTCTTACTGCAAATCACCTTTTCTACCTTCAGCAACACACGACACCAGGAGACTCTCCCTATGGCTACAAAAGGGTGTTTGTGCCAGAGAGCCTGCCAACCACTTTTTTCCAACTTTTCAATTGCTCTAATACATGATATTGTAGCTGCCGGGAAACTATAGGCCAGTTAGTCTTACCTCAATCCTA
>NW_017729020.1:4915160-4916771 GCF_001723915.1 Gavialis gangeticus | reverse complement strand
TTCTCAGGTCCCTTCTGACCCTAGAAACTATGAAACTACCCAGACAACCTTACTTGGCAACACACTGCACCAGCACCTCTTTGGCAACAGCATGCATGTCCTGCAACAGCATGAATGTCCTCCACCCACACCCCAAAGCGCTGCAGCAAAGACAGACCCAGGCAGCACAACCTGAGACTCACAACACCCCACATGCTCCCAGGCACCACAGAGCACCCACTTGCCACAGATGCAAATCCTACACCTCCCAGTGCCCACTGAAACACAACTGTCTGCTTAGACACCCCTCCAAACACACACCCAGGACAACACTGCCACCAGCAGCCCCCTGCATTCACACTTTGCTTCCTGCCAGAGATCAGGCAGCACAAATCTCCCAGCACCCACAACCACCCCACACTGCCCTGTGACTGCCAACTCCTTAGGCCTTATCAGGACAGCAACCATCTCCCCCTACACACACACACACCTGCCGTGTCCTCCCCCAGACAACCAACACAACCCACAGCCATTGCTGGCTCTGTCCGCACACACACACACACTCCACTTTGGGGATTGCCCACCCTTCTGCCCCACCAGCCAGCCTGCCTTGCACCCTGCACCGGACCATGCCCTCCACCCGGGCCGTGCCACTGAGCTCCACAGCACAACCGCTGCCCCTCCAAGCCAACAGACCCTCTGAGAGCCAGCACATGCCTCCTTTCTCTGACATCAACTGCCACCACTCCAGTCCCCAACACAACTCATCCACTCCACAGGCAACCCCATGACAGGAGTCGCACGTGCCCCTTCCTGGCCACCTACTGCTCGCTGGGACCATGCCTGGCCCTTCTCTCCCATCACCTGCAGGCACCCTGCTAAAGGCCAACCACCTCTGCCACACACGCAGCTCCCTCACACCCCACCTCATGAGCACTGGGCAGGTGCCATCCTGCTCTATCACCACCTGTTCTGTTACCAAGTGGGCCCCTCATCTAGCATCCCCCAAATGCAACACACCTCTTAGGCCACTGCTCAGACACCCACTCCTGCCCAGCTTGCACGCAGGCCATGGTATGCTTACTGCACCCCTCCACCATCACCTGTGGCCCAGGAGAAAGGCCTATGCTGACAGCTTTCACACAGCCCTCTCACAGGACACTCCAGGCAACCCAGTCGTCACCGCCTCCCTGGCCACCCCCCCATTGGCCTGTGTGCAACTGCTCCCCAGCCTGGCAGCCTGCACGAGGGCACACCAGGCAGCCCTCCAGACCCCACCTGGGGTGCCTTGCCATCTACCTGGTCTCCACACAGACCCACCCCTGTCCTTCCAGGAGCGCTCTCCATCCCAGGACTCCCCCCACATCTCTCGCTTGGCAAGCCTCACCCCACCTCAGCTTTCCTCCTGCTGCCCCCCACCTTCCCACTCTGTCCCAGTGCTCTTTCCTCCCAGCAACTGCCACCGTAAGTCCCTGCTCTCCCAGCCTTTGGCAGCTGCAACTCCACCACGCCACACGCTGCATCTCTCCTCCACCTCCCTGGATGCAACTTGCTCCTTCTCCATGCTGCAGCCCGGCCCCAAAGATCCTCAGGGCCCAAGCCTCCTGCTCCCGTTTGCCAAAGATCCCCACA
>NW_017729020.1:4896577-4910160 GCF_001723915.1 Gavialis gangeticus | reverse complement strand
CCTTGACCCAGAGCGAGGAGGCTGCACTAGCTCACACATGCCTTGCTGTCTCACTCTTGCACTCTGCCTCCAGATCTTTCACGTGCTGCCTCCCTCCCGTTTGCCAAAGATCCCCACACCTACCCACTAACCCCAAACCACCACCCAGCACACCACCTACAACCCAGAGGCAGCCACACCATCACAACACACATCACTTGCCCTGAAAGAGCAGCAGCTGTCCCTTACCCCACTCCAGGCCACTGCCAGAACAGTGCATGCCACCCACCTGGCCAGGCACAGCCCTTCCCTCCTGGCAAATGCCACTGCCTGCCCCCGGGTCTCTGCCTGGCATGCCAAAGTGCCTCCGTGCTCCCTCGCCCTGCTTCTCTCTCCACACAAAGCAAGCCTGTATTCCCAGCCAGGACACCACAACTACCTTTCAGCTACAACCATTTGGACCCTGATGCCCCAGACAGCACCCTACTGCTGCCCACACACACGCCCAGGATCTCCCGCCCACCTGCATCACATTCCCCCAAGGCCAGTGCAGATGCTGCTACACCACCCCATCAGCTTCCCACTGCCATCCCTATAAAATCAGCTCACCCGTTCACAGCCGCCCCCCACCCCCAGTCCTGTGTTACAGTCACTTCCCTATTCGGCCAGCTTCCTCCCGCTGCCAGTAAGCACGCTTGCCTCAACATGGACACAGCACAGGACCACAGGTTAAGAGAATATCAAAACTTTACTTGCATACTCAAAGGTTCCCATCCCACAGGACAGGGTCAGCAGAGAGAAAGGCCCAGCACTGGCAGGACTGCACAGCCAAGGCTGGCAAGGAAGCCGATCCATCACAGAGGTCCAAAGACAGGGCGCTGCCTTGCTCGGGAGAGGCGCTAGACCTGCCGGGCAGTCTCCAACGGCACGCAGCCAGGCTTTGGCAGCCCAAGGCCTTGTCACAAAACAATCTCCCCCGCCTCTGATGTGCCGGTCCGCCGAGCAAATCTCCGCTTTCTGCCAACCAGGCCCGGCTTCAAGGCTGGTGGTGTCGCAGACAGAGTGGCCAGCAAAGAGCTGTGGCCGGGAGAGGAAGCGAAAGGGAGTGGCCGAGTCCCGCAGCGGGCCACGGTTGGCCGGGACGGGCCTATCTGTCCTTGGAGCCCAGCTTCTCAATGAGCTCCTGCAGCGGAGCCAACTCCCGCCTGTCGATCAGATTGAACTCCTGCCAGAGATCAGAGATGCTAGGTGAGCTGACCGCTCTGCAACAAGAGCCTTGGTGACTTGGGAAAGCCGTGCCACCCCCACGCGCTCTGTCTACACAGCCTCCCTTTGTCCACAGCACACCCTGCCCCTCTCTACACACCCCTTGGCTTCCTCACAACCTACAGTGTCACAGGCTGCCAGATGCACCAGACTGCCACCCCGGTCCCTTCCTCCAGTGCTTTTGGATGCACTCAGGACCCCCAAAGGGGGCCCACCCCCCACTTCTAACTACACCCTTGCCCTTTGCCATCCTGCCCCTTCACCACTCTCCCAGCCTGCCACTACAAGAGGCCACAGGCCATGGCAAGCACACTCAATTACTGCCATGTATCCCTCACTGCACTGTGACACGGAGTGCTTCCCTGCCTCCTCCTTTCCGCCCTTGTGACAGCCCCGGCCACATTGCTCTGGCCACCTGCTCCCCAGGAGGCCACCTGCCATGGCTTCGGGACATTCATCTTTTCCCACCCGGAGACCCTCTTCCCTCCACAGCTGCAGGCCCATGGCACGCTCCACCCACCCAGCTCCCTCTGACCACCTGCCCTCACCTGCACAAAGAAGATAAAGTGCTTGAAGGAGGTGTTGAGGTGGGCCTCCTCCTGGAGCTGCATCACCGAATCAAAGTGCTGGTGGTAGATGTGGGCGTAGACCCGGAACAGTCGCTTCAGGATTGTCTTTGCCACTGACATAAAGTTCTTGGGGAAGGGGACGCCTGCAAGGAACCACCAAAGACCATGGTTCAGGCAAGCCTACACAGACGCGAGGCTGCCCCGACCCTTGTGCCTGCAAGGGTAGACAGGCCTTCTGCCCCCGCACTGACACTGGCCACACCTTTGTCGCCCATCGCTCCTCTGGCAACAGTTAGCTGAGGAGTACAGAGACTGCTGTTGCCCTGGCCCAGCCAGACTGCCTAGGATTCCCCAGCACGTAGCCCGTCCTGAACTGACCGCTCGGCTGCGGCTTCTTCTACCCATGGGTGCATACATGCTTCTGCTCTATGGCATGTGGCCTGCCCGACACAGTGGGAGCCTGTTACCCTCCACATCTTTGCCACCAGCCTCCCCTGGCACTAGGAGGAATGCCCTGCACAAGCTGCACGGCCCACAAATGAGCCCCCTGAGACTGACCCCGTTTGGGATGCCGCTCATGGCACAACATGCACCCCCGAATATCACCTCCCCAGGGCCTGCTTCTCTACAGTTGGATTGCCGCTACCTACTTCCAGCCCACAGACCACGCCACTTACGCCACACGTTGCCTGGGCAAGACACTCCTGGGGGGACTGCCCGCACTGCAAGGGTGGCACTACTCCTAACAAGGGAGAGGCCTTTGCCTGTCCTCCCACGTGCTGCCAAACAGCCTGGGCAGGCTGCCATGCAGAAACCCCTTCCAAGGATGCTGCACAGTCCCACTCCCCAGACTGCCTGGCCCTCAAGGCCCGCCAGAGGGGCTCCGCTTCCACCCCTCGCCTCACATACCGCCCCTCCCACTCCAGAAGCCACTGGGGGCATGCCACTCTCCATTAAGGCTGCCCTTGCAGCCCAAGGATGCCCCTGCACAGGCGGGAGTGTGCCAACCACCTGCTGCACCACAGGACGCAGGGAACACACCCACCAATGCCTGCATCACAGGCCAACATTACCCTGAGCAACCCGCTCGCCATCCCAGCGACACACATGCCCCACAGCACAGGGTGCCCTGCTAGGTATTGCTGCCACCCTGCCAAGTCCCTGAGGAAACTTCACAAGGCTGCGTGCACCAGCAGGGCATCAAGCAGACAGCAACTCCCCACTGAGGCATCACAGCCATGCAGACACACCACAGACAGGCAGCCTGTGACCGCACACCCGAGTAGCCTGGCTGATCTGTCAAGGAGCTCCTGCCCAGGGAGCCTACTGTCCTCACCCACTTACGGCTTTCTTGCCACCAACACAGGCAGGGCCCCACAAAGGACCATGGCTGCCAAGGCCAAACACCCTGAGTGCCATGCATATACTATGCCCACTAGCCCACCTTGCCTCCGGACCCACGGCCAGACCCCTTCTCTTAGCACTGGACTACACAGACTCCATTCATGCTGCAGCACTGACGGCAGTCTGCCCCTGACATGCTGCTAGGTAGCCAGAACCTGCCAGCGTTGCCTTGCCTTGCTGGAGGACCTCTGACCCCTCGCTGCCAGACGAGAGCTGAAAGGATGCATCCTGCAGCAACATGCCTGCTGCCTGCCAGAGCCCCAGCAGGTTCCCCCATCACAGCCCTGCATCGCCAACAGATCCCATAGCCACGCAGGGGCCCACTGACAACCCAGGCTCTCCTTACACCCACACACACAGAAGGACTCTTCAGCCCAGACTGCAACAGGCAGTCACCTGCTCCACTTCTCCCACAGACCCCTGGACCGAGCAGCGGGAGCAGCAACCTGCAGCACAGATGGCGCCTCCTCTGCTGACTGGGCCCTTGCTCTGCCTTGCTGCCAGACGTTGCACGTGCACACAATCTGCAGGCACTGCCTGTGGCACAATTTCCAAGCCATTCCCTGCTGCCTACCCCTTGCCGGCAGACATGGTCCTTCCTCCAAATCTACAGTACTCCTGGCCCATTTGGCAGGACAGGCTACCTTGCTGCTCCCCTCCCTCACAGAATGCAACTTCTTCAGGTGCTGCACTATCCGCATCAGCAGTCCCAAAAAGGCAGCCCATCCCTTGGGACCCGCTCCCCTGCAGGGACTCGCCTGAGACCCTCTGCCATGGCACGCCAACCTGGGTTCCCATGACCGATTCTGCACTGCTTACGGGACACTGTACTGCACCCTCATGACACGCCTGTGCCCCGCCAACCCCAGAGCCTGGGCCTGTTTCTTCCACCCAAGGCCACTGCCTAAAAGCGCTGCCGAGACACCAGAGGTTTACCGATCTTTGACGGGAAGAGCGTTTCGTCATCCAGCTGGTCCTGAACCCATGTCATCAAGTAATCGATGTACTTTGGGGCTGAGCACTTAATGGGCTTCTTGATGTTGGTGCCGTCGGCCCAGTGGTATTCGTACCTGGGGGAACGCAAGCCACCGTGAGATGTCAATGCTGCCGCTCAGCGTGCAGGCGGTTGCATGATAACCCCAGCCTTGCCTCCGCCGCCTGCCCTCCCTCAGCATGGTTTCTCATTCGACTCATGTGCCAGCCTCTTCTTTTCACCCCCACCTGGCCACTCCAATTTCGCACTCTGAGCTCCCAGAGCGGACTGGACCGTCATCTCACACCATCACTGCCGTCCCTGTTCTCTGCTGGGTCCGTAAGGGCCCCGCATCGGGCACCTTGCTCACAGGCCCAAAGCAGGCCACTGCTCCCCAGCAAAGCCACTGAACCAGCCCATTTCTCATCCACCTGCCCGCCCTGTTCCTCTGGTGCATCCTCGCCTTGCCTAGATCTACTCTCACTTGGTCCCTTGGCCTCCTCTTCCACACGTTCCTCCCTTTGCTATATCCATGCCTTTCCTCATCCAGGGACACTTCCTGTTCGCTCCACATTTCCCAGATGCACACACCCTCCTGTAGCAGACAAGCAAGGCTGCGCAGGGCCCTGTGCACCAGGGCCAACGGTTTGCCTGGACTGGCCCATGCTGGCCCTCCCACACCAACTCCAAGCTACCTCCTGTCCACCATGCTTGCCTGCTTAGAGTCCCTCCTGGCTTGCTGCCTGCTCTTTCCCCTGGTTGCTTTCCCCTGTAGCCCAACGCTCTCCTGTCACAGCACCTCCTCAATGCCACTTTACTTGGCACCACCTGCCTCCTCACCATCGCCTTGCTCACTCACAAACAAGCCGTCCTCCACAGCCCTGTAACTCTCAGTCACTCGCACACAAAGGAACCTTCCTGAGCTCCCAGCAGAAGAGAGACCCTGAGGGCTCCCCTCTGAGTCAGTCACAAGGGCTGAGGTTTTCCTTGCCCAGAGTTCCTGCTAGGGCAGGAGTGGCAATGTTTTTGCCCAGAGTAGCAAAACCCACCCCCAACCCTGTGGAGTCACTGCAGGGGGCCTGATTCTCATTGCTGGTAACAGCTGCCCAGCCAGGCGACAGGGGAAGGGCCAGGGCTGCGCTGCCCCAAGCTCCACCTCTGCCATCTGCCCAGATGCATGTGTACTGGGGGTTGCCGACCCCTGCGCTGTGGCCTCTCCCTACAGTTCCTGTGATCTCTGGCCATGAACAGTTTACAGGCCAACTAATGTCCCTGCTCTGTTGGCCACCTTGTCTGCCTCTCCTCCCAGGAAGCGTGCTGTGCAGCTTGTCTTTTCCAGGAGCCCCGTGCTTCTTGCCATATGCACTTTCAGGTCCCAGGCTATGAGACTCCCCTGCCGCCGTCCCCTTTCTTACTGACCTGTCTTGGGTCCTGCCTCCACCTCTCCTCCTTGCCCCTGCCTTGACAACCACTGACAGCCATTCCCAAACCTCCCCCAGGCCAACATCCACTGACAGCCTGGCTTTCTTAGCCTGGGCCCTATATGCCCCCCTTCTCAGGGCTCCCGGGCACCCGCTGACTGTGCCGCTCTTTTCTGGGCTTTCGCTCTCCTTCACGCCTCCTGTCAGACCGCACGCTATGGCCACAAGACTTTCCATTACATGGCACAACATCTCCCTGTCTTCTAGGTGCGGGGCTCAGCAGTTTCCACACCCCGACAGAGTACCTATCCCCAGGCTACCCGCGTCCTGTGCTGCTCTGTGCCAGGGATCCGCAAGGCCAAGACCGCGCCCCAGGACATGCTGCCACACACGTGGTACCTCCATTTCTTCACCTTGGGCTCCTCGCCTCCACAGACAATGACACGTTTCCAGGAATGAGCAATGTGCCGTGGCACGCACCCTCCCACGCAGAGTCACTGCATGTGCCCTGCCCCGAGAGCCGCACACTGGCACGCTCTGCAGCTCAGCCAATCCGTGGGCTGCTGTCCCTTCTGTCGGGCACCTGCTTAAATGTGTGCTCACCCACCAGGCTTGTGAGACAATGACAAAGCTCAGCACCCAGACATGCTCTCAGTGATGCTTACAACACACCTCGCAGCTGTCCCTGGAGCCTGTCACCCTGCTTATCATCACCTTGCCTTCCCCTTGCCTCCACCCCAGCAGCACACTCACATTCAGGCTCCAGAGAGCGCACCCTCTGTGGCGCTGCCTGCTGCTGGGCAACCCCCATGCATGACTGCAGCCTGAGAAGGACGGAAAGAATTCTGTGGTTTGGCGAGGCTGCCCGCCATTAGGAGACACGATACAACCACAGCCCTCTTCAGGGCACAACAATGAGGACAGTGCCACAGGGATGCCCTCACCAGACCCCTGCACTTATCTGGCAGCATGCAACCCTCCCCGGGGGGGCTCCCAGATGCAGGCCCCACCACTCTGCACCTCTCTCCAACTTCAGGAGCACCTCAGCTCCCAAAAGATCTCAACAAGATGCAGAAGGGACTCAAGGGACCTCCTGACCTAGGGCACCACAAAGCAGGGGGCCTCAGCTGTTCCCCCTTTGGATGATAACACAGGACACTCGGCCGGGAATCCCACAGGGCATGTGCCTGCACAGATCACACGGCTTCTGTGCAACTCCCCCCTTTGCCTGCTCTGTAACACTGCTTGCGGGACAAAGAGGTACCTCCTGCACCACTTGTGAACTGTGTGCCCTCAGGGACCCTTTCCACACCCACTTTCAGGTCCCGCTCCTGGCATAATTTCAAGGCAGGCAGCCCCCGGCCCTGCCCAGAACCACTTTGCCCACCCCCTCATGCTTCGCACCTATGCCCCTGGCCTTCGCCCCATGGTGCCTGTTGCCAACTACAGGCCAGACTCCTTGTCCAGCCCTGGAGACAGGCTCTGGTCATGGGCATTCCCTTTACAGATGTCTGGCACGAGACACTCACATCTGCATCCCATACCTACATGCCTCAGGAACCTTCCCTCAGTCAGCCCCAAAAACTAGCATCTATTGCGCTGCTCTAGCAAGCACAGGTGGTGGGCATTGCTAACATTGTGGCACGCCATCCTCACACTTTCACTGGTTTCTTCTGCACCTTCTCCATCAGAAGCCTCTGCTGCACAGCCACAGCTGCACCAGCTCACTCTGCTGACATATCTCATGCCGTCTCCTCATTGTCTAGGGTGACAGAGTGCACAGAGAACTCCCTGCTACCCTGACAGCCCAGGCACCGAGCTGCTCCACCCACCCACATGGCTCTCTTCAGGCTGAGAATCACAGATGAGGGTCCTGCTTACGGCTTCTAGGCCCCTGCACGAGCACCCCTGTAGACACAAAGCGCAGAAAGCGGGCCAGGCTCAACCCCACCGCACAACCCTGCACCACTCACCCACATGATGCCTGACTCACTGCGTGATGCAGCCCTGCTGCTTCTGCCGGAAGCCTCGACAGGAAATCACCCCAAACATAGAAACAGGAAATTGCAGGCCTCCGAGTCTCACACTGAGGCCGCTCCTGAGTAGACGAGACACACGCTACCCCTCTGAGGGAGGCTTTCACCCATATCTCACTTGATGTTATTCCCCTGTCAGGCACCTTGGACTGCCTGCTCTCCGCTGACGCTTCCCTCTGTCACCTATACCGCACAAAGCCGTCTCCCTTGCTAGTGCTCTGGCAGACCGCATGCCCTGCCACGCAGCAGCCCAAACTTCTCTCCTGCCCTGGTGCCTACACTTCCAGTGCCTCAGCTGCCATCTTCACCAGCAATGTACCAGCCACACATCCAAGGCATCCTTCCGATTGTCACCTCACACCCTCCCAGAAGCATGCCGTTTTGCCTCCTTGACACTCCTCCCTGCCTGAGCCATGCCCTCTTCCCACCAAATGCATCTGCCTGCCTTGGGAAACCTGAGCCCCTGGCAAGACCCACTGGCTGCAACCAGGATCTTGTGCCACACCTCTTTCAGTTTCGCCCAGCAGGTCACGGATACACGCATCTTCTGGGCTGATGCAACTGCAGCCACGAGCCTGTCCCAGCCTCATGATAGTGTGTTGCCTCCTCCTGGGGCACGTGCTCTTGCATGTCCTGAGCAGCCTCACGCAGGAGTTGTTCTGGAGGGCCAGGCACCCTGCCTCCAGCCTGCTCATCCATACCCATCACTCTTGGCTGTCTTCACACCCCAGACTCCAGGACCCTGCTGCTCTTGGCCCTGGACCAGAAAGGCCCTTCCCCAACTCCTACATTTGGCCTATCAACCTGCACTGCATGCTACAGACAGACCCTTTTTCTGCCCAGAGCGCTCACTGCTATTCCCGTGCAAAGCCTCTGGCCACTGCTACTCCCCACAGCCCTTCTGCCCAAGTCACACTTACTGCAGAGCATCAACTCATGGACAGCCCATTTGCCCTGCTCTGTGAGTAGGAAGCACCCAGAGGACTGCATGTTCTCCAGCTCGCTCACAGGACCCACCCACCTCCTGCTACTCTCCCACATACTCAGCATCATGTCATCCAGAATCCAGCTTGCCTGATGTCACGCTGCCCCCCAGCATTACAACAGCTCCTTGCTGTCCACCTCTACACTGCCCGGCACGTGCACCCTGCAAGAAGCATACCCCCGCGGGACACTGCAGCACAGCCTCCCAGACACGTGCCCTCCCCCCAGCAAATTGTGCTCAGTTACCCACAGTACAATTCCTACCTCGGCCCAGCAGACATCACGGGACAGCTCGCCTCTGTGCAGAACTCAGTGATGGTCCCATACAACATGTTGATCTGGTTGAAGAAATCCACAGCTGCAAAGACAACAGACCCACTGTGAGAGGTCCATGTGACTCTGGCAGACAATCAGTCATGCTGTCCCTTCTGGTGGGGGAGCTCCCAATTAGGGAGCAACCCACCATCACTACTGCAGTTTTGGCTTTTTGGGGACAACCCAGGCAGGCTCCACCTTGGAGGAAAGGCTCTCCTGCTCCTGCATCAACTCTCGCTCCATTCCCATACCTGACAGACACCCCTGGAGGAGGCCTCCATAGATTATCCCCTGGCCCACAGGCTCCACTTGCACCACAGAGTGCCTCTGGCACTTTGGCAGATTTCCTATATTCTCCTACAGGCACCAAACAGCCTTGTCTTTGGCTTGGCACCATTGGGGCAAGGCTACTTCAAGGTAGCCTGCCACATAACACCCTGAGACCAGGCACCATGTGGCACATTGATACATGCTTCACCCTTAGCACCAGCCCTTCCCAGTCTCAGACACAGGGTGTTTGTTCTGACCCCACATCAGCCTCTCCAGAGTCCCTATTTCTTGAACACGTATACAGCGACACCATGGCCTCACTCAGTCAGCTACCGTCACTTCACCATGCCTCGCGCCTCCCACTGAGATGCGGGTGACCGGAAACTTTGGCTCCTTGCTCACATTCTGGCCAGCCTGAGCCAAGTACCACCTGCCTGCTCCTCCGAGATAGTCCGCACAGAACTACCTGTACAAGGAGCAGGGCCGGCCTGGCAGGCGTTCTTTCCTAGACTTCACCAGCCCAGGCTTCCTCACACCCAAAAGGGCAGCATCCTTTTTCATGACAGCAACTGGGGCCCTTTCTTGCACTCTTCTCCAAATCTGCACGCCTTCCAAGCCAGCCGCAACATGGCCAACTTCCTCTTCCTGACCCTGCTGGCTGCCTGACATGCGCCCAGGATGCATGGGAAGAGTTTGTTTGCAGGGCTGCCAGTCAGGCTGACCAGCTGTTGCCTTGCTCGGGCTGCTCTCGCCTCGCTCTGACCCACCCAGGCACTTGCCAGGTGGTTGCCAGCAATGTCCCCAACTCAAGCACATGTGCCCGTTTCCACCCCCCGAGCGCCCGGGCAAGCTCGTTCCACCTTGTACTTACTATTGACAGCGATCCATTCATTCAGGTCCTCTCCCTCAGGTAACATCACGGCTTGTCTAAGGTTCCCGCTTCCCAAGGTCGCCTCGGCATGTTTCAGGAGCTCGTACTGATGGGAGCCTTCGGGAATGTTCTTCTTGGGTTTGAAGGTTTTTGATGACCGGCTGCCACTGAGGGAAGAAAGCCAAAGAACTGCTTTGGCTGTCCTGCACGATCCCTTTCCCACAGCACTGCCTCTGCCGCTGCCCCTAGGCTTCCCTCCAGTTACTTTCTCTTCTCGCTACACAGTTATCTGTTTGCCCCATACGCTGGCCTGAGTTTTCCAGACACCTGCCATGCAGCCGACCTCCTTCCCTGCCTCGACACCACCCCCCTGATACTACGCGTAACATCTGGCACAGGAGCGACTATGTCATTTTCCAGACGCTCTGGACACCTGAGAGCCAACCTTTGGGCTCACCGCGGCACCAGTTAGCACAGCGCCCTCCCTGAGAGCTGCTCCGCTCCGCTTCCCCTGCCTGACCTGCCACTTGCCTTTTCTGGCTCCTGGCCCTACACTGCTTCCTGTCCCGTTTGCTGCTGGTCTGTCTGCCCTCTGTCTCCTGCTGTGCTCCTCACTCCCTCCCCGATTGTCTACGTGCCCCACCCAAGCCAGTTTTGGCCTGTGCCAAATGTTGGCCACCCTTGCTCCATCCTGCATAAACAAAACATCCACCGCCATGTAGCCCTTGGTGCGTCTGGCCATGCTTATGCTTTCAGTGGGCTCCAGAACGTGCCGAATTGGGTGCCCAGAACCACTCCCCTTTCACAAGTCTGGACTGCCAGTTTCCACCTGCTGCAGCTAGAGGATGCTGAGTCCCAGCTTCCCGCCACCACTGGGTCTCTCCTTCTCCAGCACAGGTGCCACACGAACTGCTCTCTTGTACCGGCCATTTGCCATGTGCTGATGCAAAGCCAACCACGGGGCCAGGCTCCCTGCACATCCCCAGTGCCTGACACACCCAGAAATACACTTCCCATGACAGAGAAAACTGCTACATCCAGGTACTTAGAGGACAGCCCTTCCCTCACACCCTGCTCCCAGTCCTCTTTGAACACCTACACTCCACCTTGGCAGCAGGAGGCCAGGGATGGCAGGACAGAGACAGCACCAAGGACAACAAATGCCACTGCTACAGATCAAGAGAAACCCACCAAGACACCACCTGGGACCCACCCTCTCCAGCCTGTAGGGTATTCACTTCCCCAAATACTACCCTAAAGTTTCAACCTGCAGCAGCCTGGGACACTACTTGCTACGGCCCCACGTCCCACCCCTGCCACCTCCTCTCTCCAGGGCGGACTTTCTGCCTCTCTCCTTTGGCTTCTTTCGGGAAGTGGTCTCCCTGCGGTCGCCAGGATGACAGGATCCCCCACCCCAGGCAGCAGCTGAGTCAGGGCCCCACGTCTTCCCTTCCACGTCTCAACTATGCAATGAAAGATCCCTCCAGTCTCTGGAGGGCAATGAAGCCATGCTCCCAATAGCAATACAGACAACCTGACAATAATTTGCACTGCTTCTTTGCTGGAACCACAGGCACTTAGTGCACATGCTTTGCAACTGCAGACACAAGGCTGCTAGCATGTGCACACACATGCAGCATTCTTGCCTCATGCCTGCATCATATTGGTTGCCTGCTTCAGGCCAGGGCTACATGACCACAGATCCCACTGCCTTTGCAACTTTCACACCTACATATAGCTCCCTCCATCTGCCAGATAGCGTGCACCTCCATCCCTCACACCCCCGCGCACCAAACCCAGAAGCCCACACCGACTCAGAAGCCTCAGCCTCAACCCTGGCTGCTGCACGCCGCTGCCCCCTGCAAGAGTTTCCCTTCCCTCCCCTGACACCCCCTCACAAATAAGGGGTTGCCCTCTCCTGCAACACTCAGCAGCTCAGCCCCTGGACCAGAGAGGGCCCCCACCACCACAACCCCCACCCTGCTGCCTCGGCTCACGGCTTCCGCTGGCCTCCCATGAGGAACCCTTACACTTCCTCCCTGGCTTGCACACTTCCCTTTGCCTCCCCGTGCTCCCAGCTGCTGCCTCACAGGGGCCCTGCTACTCTCCACAATCTCTTCCGCCCAGATCACACCCCACACCCGGATCCCACAGCTCCTTTATACCACGGGGCACTGACACCCTGACCCTGGACACCCCAACCCCGCCACCACCCACCTGTTGCTGGGGGGCCAGGCCTTCTTCTTACTGTCTTCCCCCCACAACCTACCCAGCACCTGAGGGCCGCCTGCCCCTTTGCAGCGTGCATCACCGTCAGCCCCACGTCTCCTGACATGGAGGGTCTCCATGACCCTGCTGCTGCTGTCACAGACCCCATGGAAACACTGACTCCTAGACAGAGGGGCTAGAAGCTGCAAAGTCACCGCCTCCCACCTTCTGCCTGAGCCAGGATCAGCCTCTTCGCGAACTGTCCCAGATGCGGCCACTCTCCCACTTCTGCACAGCACTACTCAGCGTGCCAACTCTCATGAGTTTTGGCATGATTCTTAAAGTCTATGCTTTGAGAATGGGAACACTTCAGCTCTTTCTTTTAGACAGGTTTCCCTTGTTTTATGTGGGTTGTGTATGTATGTGTGAATTCGCTCTTATGCGATGACCCGTTTCAGACCAAAAATTCGTTATATGCTCTTATGTGATCGGCGTAGGGGAAGCCCGCAGTCGGCTGCTTTGCGCGGTGCATTGTGGGAGCGACACGCATCAAAATATGGTCTTGCGTGTGGATCTGTGCTCCTTGCTCGTTGTCTGCGACACGTGTTTCTGTGGTTGCCATCCCCATGATGGTAACATTCACCACCACGCTGTGCTCGCATGTACTGTCTGCCGTGGGCGAGCACCAAAACTGCCCTGTGAAATGGTAGAAATGGGTCTGGGGGCCAGCACAGGCGAGGTCCAGGAACGTCTCCCTACCCCTACTTGTTGCCTTGAAAAGTGGGATCCCTTCATGCAAATTCAAGTTATGCGCCATTTTCCAGGAACGCATGCACAGCATAAAGCAGGGGAAACCTGTATGCATTTGTATTTATATTTTTATATATGTATATACACATGCGCACATATAAAAGAAAAGGGGACGTTTTTCACATTCCCAAAGCGCCGGCTCTAAGAACCACATCACGGATCGTGAGAGTTTGCAGCACAAGGCTTTGCCCAGCCCTACCACAGGCCAGGCAGACCCGGGGGCCCCAGGGCGCCATCACCACTATCCAGGCTCGGCAGGGCCCTCACCTGCCGCTCCGAGCAGCACCAATCCCACGAGCCCAGCACCGCGCCCGGCCTCCCCGGGGTCGCCCCAGGCTCCCCGCCGGGATCCGCCAGACGTCACAGCCCACCGCGCGCGCTTGACGTCACGGCTCCCCCCAGCTCCTCATCCCCCGCCAAGGGCCGCCCCCGCCCCACTCACAAGAGGAAGCTCATTCTGGCGGGCGGACGGGGCGC
>NW_017729020.1:4895741-4896054 GCF_001723915.1 Gavialis gangeticus | reverse complement strand
GGCGCGGCTCGGCCGGGACCCGCGAGCCCGGCGCCTGCACCTCAGCGCGCCCAGGTAGGCGCCGCCCTCCTGCCGTCATGGGGGCATCCCTGTGATGCAGAATGACACTGCCTGACGTCATGCGGGGCTGTGATGCCGCAGGGCAGCCCCCCGGGCGGGGACGGTGGGGTCTGAGCCCGCGGGGGGGTGGCATAGGGATCGATGTTGCCTGACGTCACGAGGGTCCCCGGGCAGAGCCGGCTGTCGTGCGTCGTGGGCGCCCCGGGGGGTGGGGGAGCTGTGGCGTGACGTCTCCTGACGTCATGGGGATCCC
>NW_017729020.1:4893083-4895383 GCF_001723915.1 Gavialis gangeticus | reverse complement strand
GGTCCCCCCGGTGCCGCGAGGCGGGGGAGCCCCTGGCGGCCGCCGCGAGCGCTGCAGGCTGATGAAATCCGGCTCCCGCCTTGCACGAGGGGCCGCGATCCTGTGCGAGCGCCTCTCCCCCCAGGGCCAGCCCGGCTCCTGCCCAGGGGGTGACGGGATGCCCCTGCCAGAGGGGCTGGCAAGGGCTGTGGGCATAAAGGAAGGTCCCCTCTCTTCCCTGGGGTCTGCTCTCTGCCCCGTGCCGAGACCCTCGCGGCCTTCCCGCTCCCCCGAGATGGACTTGCTTCCTCTCGTCTTTTCCTGCTGCTTCTGCTCTCCCACGCGAGCCCTCGCGCTGCTCGCCCCTCTTGGCCTGTTCCTGTCTCGGGAGCACGCGATGCTGAGGCAGGTGCATCTGCCTGCAGGGGAGAGTGGCGGGTGCCGTGGGGCTGCGGTTTCCTGTGTGCACTTCAGCTCCATGCCCTGGCTGTAGCTGGCAGCTGAGGACTCGGTGCAAACCAGGCTGCCCTGAGTGCTGCAGAGCTTGGCAGCGTCTGGCACCACGCATCCTCCATCTCTGCCCTCGCTCCCCTGCCTGCTCTACCCCTCTTGTTTGGCTCTGTGTCTAGTCCAGGGTTATGTAAGGAGGAGGTACTGCCAAGGTCCTGTCTTGGCCCCTGCCTGGACAGACAGTGGAGGCTGGGACGGACTCTTCCCTTCCCTTGTAGCGTTCCAGTGCGAGGAGCTCCTGCTCCCAGGACGCCTTTGGGCACTTGGAGGCAGCCCCAGGCCATACATGATGCTTGGCTTGGCTTGGTGGGTCCCTCTGATGGTGTGCCAGGACGTGCACTGTGTCCTTAGGGAGGTTGCGATGATCACATGTTTTGGGGCTTCCTGCAGCACCTCTCGTTTGGGAATGCCTGCCTTGGACTGCTTGTCTGGGCTAAAAATGTTCTGGGTAAATGGAAACCTCCTTGTGTTACTTGGGAGGTTTTGTGCTGGAGACGTGAGGAGGAACCTTGTATAATCCCACCTGTCCTGGGCAAGAGCGCATGACTGGCATTGCATATCCAGATGTTTCTGTCCTTATGCTGGCTCACGATGCAAGGAAATGGTCTGGAGACTTATGGCAGTGCTGGACTCCTGTTCTGTTTCCTGACACCTGCAGAAAGAAACAAGCTCAAATATTAGGGAGGTTGGGCCACAGAATGAGACTGCCTTAGTTTTCCTTCCAGTGCAGGCCATGGGGACTACCTCTGTCAGCATGTGACAGGAGATTTTGGCTCCAGGAAAGCCAACTGCTGGGGTATGGGCAGACCCCTGACAGATCTCCTCAGTCCTTTTAAGCTTCCGTGGAGTGGGGAAGGCTGCATTTGTTTTATCCGGCCACAGCAGACGCCATTGGACTGTGGGCTCTGCCACTCGTATTGCCCCAAGGCAGCTGTTTGTGACCCAGTGGCCTTGCCTATTTATAACTGTTAGGCACTTGGGATGCATTTCCTGTTGAGCTCCGTGAGCACTGCTTAAATGTGCTGGCCATGAGCTTTGTTGTGGAAGGGCCGTGTGTCTGGGACCATTTCTCCCACCTCTGGAGACAGCCTTTTGCCACACAGGCCTGGTCCAGCCATGGGATACGAGTGACAAACAAAGTCCTCCATCCTGAACCTTGCATTCATGATGGTGTTGCCCATCAAGAGGTTACTGCTAACTAGCAAGCCTGCTATGACAGCTGCCTGTAGCAATGGACTTTGTCTCTGTCAGCCTTCTTATGAGCTTAACCTTTTTTTGGCCAGGGAATTCACTTGCTGGAAAGGGTCTCTGTCTTTCTCTTACTGATGCTGCACTTTGACACATTGCTCGAGGTTGCCACCAGCAAAGCTGAAGCAGAGCCACTTGGTTGGCATGCTTTGGCAGCTGCCTGGCTGCTCTGGCTGGCTGTCTTTCTAGCACCTTTTCCTTACTGTAATCCTAGCCGGTCCTCTGGAAATTGTCCTCTGTGGGCGTGCGCTTCTGGTCCCGATTTAGATCTTGCACAGGGGCAGGGAGCTACTTTTGCTGCGGCTCAAGTGTCACGGGCTATCCAGCTTGTACTCTAGGTACCTTTGAGATGCTGCTTACTAGACGTGGCAGCCTGACTCTTGGACCTCTGCCAGTGACCTGGGTACAGCATTTCCTTTGTTGTATCTGTATCCAGCATGGATGCAAAAAGTAGAACAAAGAATATAGTCTCAGGCTGCATCAGTTAAATGCACTCACCTGACCTTGGTTGCTCTAAGCCTCTATTTATAATGCTGTGGCTGGGATGCCCCGTTGCAGGGGGG
>NW_017729020.1:4855914-4888083 GCF_001723915.1 Gavialis gangeticus | reverse complement strand
AAGTAGAACAAAGAATATAGTCTCAGGCTGCATCAGTTAAATGCACTCACCTGACCTTGGTTGCTCTAAGCCTCTATTTATAATGCTGTGGCTGGCATGCCCTGTTGCAGGGAGGTTCTGCCATGGGCATGTGGGAAGCAGGAGTCTTGCTTAACACCCTTGTGTGCTAAGCAAAAATGTTTGCCAGAGAGGCTTGACAGGCCTTTGTCTCCCAGAAAAACCTGCCAACGGATCCAGGTCTTCCCAGTTCACGCATTGTGAGCAATGTGCTGCACTGTGGTCTCTTCTTACCAGGCTGCCTATACGCTCATGGCGTTTGTTACAAATGAATGTCCTGTTTTGGGGTGGGCCTCACAAGTGGGTATGTCACTGGGCCCACCTGCTTCTCTTGGAGGCAGCCTGGCCTCTGCCTTGTATGCTGCTCTTGGCAGGACAGCGGCAGCACTAGTAATGGGCTCTTGCTGAAGTGGTCTTTGCTGCCATGACCAGCCTCGCCTGCACTCCTGTGCCTCAAACGTTTCTGTGAGGCTGGGGGTAGGGAGGGGTGGCACGGGCTAGTGCGAGTTCCTGCTTTCCGCATCTGAGGTAATGGTCTCTGTTGCAGAAATGAGGCAGTTGTGATTTCGGGAAGGAAACTGGCACGGCAGATCAGGCAGGAAGCCCGACACGAGGTTGAACAGTGGGTGGCTGCCGGGAACAAGAGGCCCCATCTCAGTGTGGTTCTGGTCGGTGAGAACCCTGCCAGTCACTCCTACGTCCTCAACAAAACCAAGGCTGCTGCCGATGTTGGTACGTACTTGCGCTCTTTCGGTGTTGGCCTCCCTACTTCTGGATCGGTTCTAGAGCTCTGTCGCCTTCAGCTTTGCTCTACAGGGGGCTTGTATTGGTCCATGGCAATATATGTCCATTTTTGCCCACTGCTGGGATTTAGTCCTCCAGGTCTGGGAGGTGGCGCTCCACCTGAATCCAAGCCATAGGTGATGGTGGCCCATTGTGCTCTGAGACAATAGCTCTGCTGTTTCTTTCCGTGCATCATGGGGAATTCTTAACACAAACTACCAGGGCCATTTGCCGCTTCCTGCAGCTGCGGCTTGGCCGAGGGTCTTGCCCCTCAGGTGCAGGGGCTGGTTTAGTTTTGTCCTTCTCAGACTTCTACTGTGGTCTGTACTCTTGCAGGTACTTCTGCATTGTCCCCTAGCCAAAGCTGCCAGCACCAGTCACTAAGCAGCCCTTCTTCCTGGTTGGGTGGGTGCTGGGGTGCTCGATGGAATCTGCTGGGAGGGGAAGCCACACTACTTGTCTGCTTGTTTGTGGCTTTTGTGTTTCCAGTGCCACTCGGAGATGGCCCACATGAGCATGGCTGCTTTGAGCGCTTATTCCGTGCCGCCTCGGTGCTCTGGGTTTGGGGGCACTTGGCAGGCCCCAAGGTGTTCTTTGGCACTTACCTCAGTGGCAGCCGTGCTTGCGTGTTTCTCCCCCCAGCTGGATTTAGGGTTAGGATTGGCTTTGGCTTCAATGGGCGCTGTTTCTGTGGAGGCCTGCCATCCATGTTGGGTCTCCTTCAAGGGATGGGGGAGGTTGACTTTGCAGCCTTTGTATTTTCACAGCAGTTGGTCCTCAGGAGGGGTTCTCTGTGCAGATGCCCAAAAATTGGGGAATGTTCACATCCAGCCAGGGTGTGGATGTGACCTGTCACCCTGATGCAGGGCTCTCCATTTCTCTGCAGGAATCAGCAGTGAAACCATCCTGCGGCCAGCCTCTGTCACCGAGGAGGAGCTACTTGACTTAATTGGGAAGCTGAATGATGACACCAATGTAGATGGCCTGCTGGTGCAGCTTCCCTTGCCTGGTGGGTTGGGGCTACATGCTAGGGGGTTCTCATTGGTCAGACCTTTTTGGAGAGGACTTCCACTGAGAGGACAGGGTCACAGTGCAGTGAAGCATGGTCCTGAGGAGATGACCTTCTACCCTCATGCTGTTTGTGCACAGGTAGAGGCAAATATCTTGACCCACAGGCCCTGGTGGAGGAAAGGCTACTGCTCTGCCTGGGTGGTTGCTGGTGTTGGCATTTTATGGGCCTCTGTATCAGTTGCTTATACCTTTCCCCATGTATTGCCTATCTTGGGGAGTCTGACACCTTTGCATGGTGCTAGCCTGCCTGTGTTTTCTCTTTGGCCTTAGAAATACCTTTTTTTTTTTTTTGACAAGGGATAAACTTTTAACCCTCTGGACAGATAATTGACTACCTGTACTCAGAGGCAGAGTGGCATCCATTCACACCCTTTCAAGTAGGGGAGGAAGCCACTTCATTTCTGTAACCTACAACTTCCTCATCCTGATGATGGGTGCTGAGACCTAGCACGCATGTTGGGGATCGGCCTTCAGTGGTTTCATTTTACCTGGCTAAATGGTCTTGAGGGCTAACGCTGTTCCTCTTTCCAGAGCATATTGATGAGCGCAAGATCTGCAATGCTGTGACACCGGACAAAGATGTGGATGGTTTTCACGTGATAAACGTGGGACGTATGTGCCTGGACCAATATACCATGCTGCCAGCCACCCCATGGGGGGTGTGGGAAATCATTAAGAGAACTGGTAGGAGCCATAGAACCAGCCTCGCTGTTCATCTCTGCACTTTCACCACAAAGGGCTCAGTTTTGCCTTCAATTGCGTGTGGCTTTTTTCTCCTCTCCCTCTTTTTCCCCACCCCATACTTCAGGGATCCCGACCTTGGGGAAGAACGTCGTTGTGGCTGGCAGATCCAAGAATGTGGGCATGCCAATAGCCATGCTGCTGCACACAGACGGCCGACATGAGCGCCCCGGAGGTAACGACACAGGCTTGGAAGAACGGTTGCTTGAGGTCTGTCATTTTGGCTGGGAGACTGCCCTTGCAGCTGAATTGTAACAGGGTCACAGAATTGTAGGAAAGCAGGGCTAGAAGGGACTTTGGGCCACTGTCTCATCTAGCTCCCTGCCCAGGGTGGGATAGTCCCTGGCAGAACCACCCCAGCCAAGTGTCTGTCCAGCTGGCTTGGGCAAACTTCCTGGGGGAGATGATTCAGGCCTTGCAGGCAGCCTGCACCACTACTAGACCATCCTCATAGTCAGAAGCTGCCTTCTAATGCTCATGATGAGCATTTGGTGCTCATGGGCTGAGGCAGCATGCTGGAACATAGGCTGCCACTGCTTACAGCAGGGGTGGGCAATTTATTTTTGGCGGAGGGCAGCTTACTGAGTTTTGGCAAGCCATTGAGGGCTGCATAACAGGCAGCCCAGGCCAGATCAATATTAATTCCCTAAATTTTTTTAGGGGCCTTTTTTTTTTTTTAGGGGCATCTTGCCCCTGGCCTGCATTTTGCCCACCCCTGGTTTATGGCATAAGCAACCAGGACCTACATGGGGTAGGGGGGGCCCATGACACCGGGTGCAAATCTGTTACCCGTGCAACACAACTAAGTGTGTCAGGGCAGGGCTGTGTTCCTGCTATTGGCGGTCAGTACCTTGCCTGTACCCAGCTTATTTTGAGTCCACTTCTCATCTCTGCCTGGGTGGAGCTGATAGATGCATGTGGGGTGGGCTACTGATGTACACTGAGGCTCACTGGGCCTTATTTTGCAGGGGATGCGACAGTCACAATATCGCACCGCTACACTCCTAAGGAGCAACTCAAACAGCACACAATTCTGGCTGACATAGTGGTGGCAGCTGCAGGTAAGGCTGGCCGGAACAGACTTGGTTCAAAACTCCAGGTGCTGAGGAGGAACGGAGCGGGGTGCTCTTGAGGCTTGGTGTAACACTTGTGCTTCATGTAAGAAGGGCTGTTGGGAAGTTCTCTGGAGATGAGGCCCTCCCTGATCCCAGCCTGTCGGGATCCTTAGGCCATGCATTCCCACAAGCCCCTAGTGTCTGCAAGAAGGAGTTGCAGTTCCTTGGACCCCTGTTGCTCTCCCCTGTAACAGCTCTTGCAGTTGGCATGAGTGAGTTCTGAGACAAGTGTGGAAGCAGCCTCTACCTAAAGTGCTGCATCTGGGCAAAAAGAACCACCAACACACTTGCAGGCTGGGGAATGACTGTCTCAGCAGCAGAAAGGAATCTTGGAGTCCTAGTTGACTCCAAGATGAATGTGAGTTGTCAGTGTGACAAAGTGATCAACAAAGATAATCGCACTTTATCATGCATTAGCAGATGCATGACTTTAACAGGTCCAAGGAGGTGATGCTTCCCCTCTGTGGTACTGGTCAGGCTGTAGCTAGAGTACGGTGTCCCGTTCTGGGCACTGCACTTCAAAAGGGATGCTGAGAATCTTGAGAGGGTTCAGAGGACAGCCTCTTGTATAGTCAGAGGCCTGCAGGCAAGGTCCTACAAAGACCGAGGGGCCTAGATCTTTTTAGCCTTTGAAAGAGAAGGCCGAGAGGTGATCTTGTGACTGCCTGTAAATTCACTGGGGGAAGGCAGCAGGGAATAGGAGATGCTGTATTTACTGGGGCACTTCCTAGAGCAACTAGGAACAATGGCCACAAATTGACAGAGCGGACTTAGGTAGGGCATTAGAGAACTTTTTCACAGTAAAGGTTGCCAGAATCTGGAATGGGCTCCAAGGGAGGTCGTGCTCTCTCCTACCTTGCGGGGGTCTTCAAGAGGAGACTGGACAAGCACCTACCTGGGGTCATCTGACCCCATCACTGCTTCTCCAGAGAAGGAGGTTGGACTTGATAACCTACTGAGGTCCCTTCCAATCCTAACATCTATGAATAAATGACTTGTCTGTTCCCTGATGCACCAAGTCCTGTCTCAAAAGGAGGCCCTAATGGGACACTCCCATTACAGAGATGCCAGTGAACAAATGGCAAGAATGGAGGTCAGCTGACCTGAAGCAAGTGGGTTCTGTCTCTCCCCAAACTCTGCTATCAGGTGGATGCCTGATTTGACAAATTTGGTTACCATGGTCACCGCAGAGGGTAGACATCTCTGGCCCCATTGACTTTGGGTAACCTTGAGTTGTAACCTGAGCTGGCTACATTCCTGAGGGAGGGGGGAACCTGCTCCCTCTGCCTATGTGACTGGCATCACATACCTGGGTGGGGGCTTAAATTCCCTGTTCTAAGCAATAGGAAGGGGCTAGAGACCCAGCCAGTTTATCCACCAGCAATCAGTGATGCATTTCAAATTGGTTGGCTGGCAGCCAACGATTGCTGGCCTTCATTGGATCAGGTAAATGAGGTCATAAGGGTTATAAGTTAAGGACTGCCCAAGAGGTGGGGCAGCAGCCATGATGAGAATTCGGAGAGAAGCTGGACCATCTGAAACTTGCTCTCTATCTTGAAACTCATAGTCAGTGAACTGCTTGCCTCCAGAGGAAATCTCCACCTGCCTCTGGATGATGCTTGTGAATAAGCTACTTGATCTAACTAGATATAGCCTGCAGTAATACAGAGATGTGTAATCAAAAGCTACCATGCCGCTGTTTGCTTTAAGGTATTTCTCTGATACTGCTCTACCCTGTATCCTATTCCTAACCTACTCCTTGTGCCACAGGCTGCCAACCCCTGGGTTATGTGTGCCAAAGGTGGCACGCAGCATGGTTTTGGTTGGCACACAGACTGCTTCCAGCCCCGAGGGGCGGGAAGAGTCATGCCCAGGTTGAGCAGCACGTGGCTACCTGGAAAAGCCCCTGGGTACAGACCCAGCTTGGCACCGCTACTGGCCCCAGCCCAGTGCCGCCCTGATAGCCCCGGCCCCAACCCTGTGGGCTGGGGCCATGGACCTGCGCAGGCTCCGGCACTGATGACTGCCCCACCCCTGGCCATGTGCTGCTGGCGGGCCTGGGCCCAGCCCTCGCCGCCACCACCACTGTCAGCCCCAGCTGGGGCCGTTGGCAGTGTGGGGCTTCAGGCCCGTCCCGGCACTGCTGGCTGCCCTGGCAGTCAGCTGGGGCCAGGCCCCAGCTGTGGCAGTGGTGCCAGCTGCTAGCAGGCCTGGCCTCTGCCCTCACTGCTGCTGGCCCCAGCATAGTGCCATTGCCAGGCCGGGGCCTGTGTGGGGCCATGGATGTGGATCTGCATGGGACCTGGCCCCATCCCAGCACTGCTGATGGTCCTGGCCATGTGCTGCCAGTGGGCCCTGGCCCTGCACAGGCCCAGCCCCAGCTGGTACCACCACCACTGCGGGCCCCAGCCCTGTGTGGCCCTGGCCTCAGCTCCACCCTAGTGCTGCCACTGGCTCCATCCTAGTGCTGCCGACAGCCCCAGCCTCTTGTTGCTGCTGGGCCCTGGCCCCAATGGGTGCAGTGCTGGCACCTGCTGTCTTTCCAGAGCCCAGGGCCAGGAGACTGCTGGGGCTGGGGTGAGGAGGCAGCAGCTGTTTGCAGCCTCTTGGCTGCAGTTGGCCCAGGTTTGAGGTAGGTGCTGATAGCCATGGAGGCCAGGCTGCTCCCAGCAGCCATGTGGGAGGATTGAAGCCCTGCTGCAAGCAGCCCAGGCTCCATGGATATCAGCACCTACCTAGAACCTGGGTCAGCTGCAGCCGCGAGGCTACAAACAGCTGCTGCCTTCTAGCCCTGGACCCAGCTGCTTCCCAGCCCTAGATCCTGCTCCAGGCAGGCAGCAGATACTGGCTGTACTCCCTGCTGTGCTGTCCTCGCCGCTTCTACAGAGCAGCATGTGAACCACCGCATGGCAGGGCACAGCAGGGGCGCAGAAAGCTGCCTGCTGCTCTGAGCTCCCCGCTGTCCTGGCCACACTTTACCCTGCAGGTGGGGCAGTAGCAAGGGGCTCAATCCTGCATGCTGCTCCTGTGCACACAAGGGAAGTGCAACCTGGGCAGCGTGGAGCTTGCAGCAGCAGGCAAGCTTCCCTGTGCAGCCTCGCTGTACGCTGCCACTCTGGGTCACACGCTTCGCTCGGGAGGGTCCAGGGGAGGGCAGCAGGACCCGGAGCACAGCATGTGCGAGGGCAGCACAGCGGGGAGCATTGCTAGTATCTGCTGCCTCCCCAGGGCCGAGGGCTGGGTCTACGGCTGGGAGGCAGCAGCTGTTTGCAGCCTCCTGGCTGCAGCTGGTCTAGGTTCTGGGTAGCTGCTGATAGCCACAGAGCCTGGGCTGGGGGGCAGGGGCTTTGTCTGGGAGGCAAGGGGCACAAGCAGGGCACCCTGCCTTGTACCCCCCTGCCCTTGTTTTGTTTTTCTGGCATGCCAGAGTGCTGGCACTTTCCATGGTAGGTATTGTAGGCTTTTTTTGGCACTCCAGACAAAAGACATTGCCTACCCCTGTTGTAAGCAATAAAGTTCTCCTTTGTACCTAGTGTGGGATGCTTATTGTGTGGGAGAAGGCCTAGATTATGCCTTGGGGTCCCCTTGGTTTGCCTGACTAAGGGAGACCACTATTTGTGCTTCAGACTCAGGGAAGCTCCCCAAGTTCTTACAGTGGGTGAAGTATCTTCAAGGACTACTAGGCCTGTGTTTTTTCCAGAGGCCACAGGGCCAAGATCAATCCAGACCTTGGGTGGTGGTGGCATTATCCCTCAGGCTTGCAGGTATGCTCCAGGAAGGGCAGTTGGCCAGATGTGAGGTGCCCCCAAGGAGATGCTTTGAGCCTGGAATGTGATTGGGTGCAGGGAGGTGGGTGGCTCAATGCAGGAGCACCCCCTACTGGCCTGCCACATGGTCTACCAAGGCTGGGGTCTAGTGGACCTGATAAGGTGGGGCCCTGTCTCCTAGAACTTGCTCAGGATATGAGCATTAGGCAGTGACAGACCCCATATGCTTATGCCATGCTACTCTTCATCTCTGAGTTGTCACTGGGACGTGCCTTAGCGTTGCATGATTTTTCTTTTGCCAGGTGGCTTCCCCTGCCACTGCAGCATGGAGCCCTCCTTTGGGAGGACTGGTGCGGGGAACTTGCCCTCTCCTTTTTTTGGAACACACTTAGAATTGCTACCTCCCCCAACAAAGCACATGCACCCTTTTCATAAGGGCTTACCCATACTGCTTGACAGTTGGCTACCATGTTTATCTGTAGGAAGAGGGGGACATTGCAGACTGGTTTCCTTCTGGACACAAGACTTGCAGTTGTACTGAACAGAGGGTCGGGTGGGCTTAGGAGGATTTTTACCTGGGAGTTCTTTCCTTTCATGTTGGTGGGCAGCACTGCAGGGATATGTGATACTAAACAGAAAGGAGGCCTTGCTCTGACCTTCCCCCATTAAAATTAGCGTCTCCTGTGTCTTGCCTTTCAGGGATTCCTAACTTGATCACGGCTGACATGATTAAAGAGGGAGCTGCTGTCATCGACGTTGGGATCAACAGAGTGCAGGATCCTGTTACGGCCAAACCCAAACTGGTGGGAGATGTGGATTTTGAAGGTATGCAGCTACTTTTCTGTATCTGCAGCCTTGCCAGTATTGCATGTCTGGGGTGCTCTGACACAGAGAGAAACCCCAGTTGTGTGGCAGCTGATACAGGTGCTGACACTGAGAAGTTCTCCCCCCTGTGCTGGCATTTGAGTGTTCCCTATTTGGGGACTCCTGCAGGGACTGGATTCCAGTCAGACAGCACACACTAGGCAGCAAGTAGTTCTAGAATAGCTGCCATGACCAGAGAGGGGACTCTGCTCCTTTTACAGCAACTGTGTGCCCACTTCTGACTGGTCCCTTTAATGTGCGCAGCCTGGACCCTGCTCCACTCCGCATCTGGGAGTTTACTCTGCTTGCATTTGGGGTGCCACATGCAGTTGCTTGACTACACAGTGCTTGGTTACATGGCTCCAGAGTTGGCCCTGACAGCATGCGATGGTGGGGATTAAACTCTGTCCTCCTAGCTGCTTCTGAGGCCAGGCCTAGTGCTTCCAGATGGTTGTGGCTGGTGTTGAGTTACTCCCTAGTGACATGCAAACCTAATTATGGCAGAGGCCTGTTACAGGCTAATTCAGTTGGCTTAAATGCCACTCAAGGCTGCTGTGAAAGGCCTCCTTTGGGGTGGCTATATTTGATTTGTCCTATTAATAGGTTACCAGTAGTCCTCCATAGGTGTTGACAGGATCTTAGCAAACCTGGGGGATGTGCCAGTCCTAGATTCCACCCTTTCCTTTCTTGCAGGTGTGAAGAAGAAAGCCAGCTACATTACTCCAGTGCCCGGTGGCGTGGGACCCATGACTGTTGCCATGCTGATGAAGAACACTATCATTGCTGCAAAGAAACTGTTGAAGCCCAAAGAGCTGGAGGCGTTAACAGTGTGACAGTGGGCTCCTCTGCTGACAGCTACATTCCAAACTGACTCCCCAAAGCAGGCCGATCGACATGCAATATTTTTATTTATGGTACAGCAGTGACCTTACACCTGGGAGGTCTCTAGCTATTGATTTTTGTGGGCAGAGCATTAGCAGGCAGGGGCTTTCAGGGTATTGATGCATGTGCTGCTCCAGTGGTGCATAATGATTCCTAGCACAGCTGCATTTTTTTTTTAACTGCACCTACTGCAAATTTGGCCCCTGGTGCAAAGCTCAAGTGACTTGGCTGCCAGGATGAGCCAGCTGCTAGCCAACTACATGGTGCGGACCATAGGTGAGGTGGGTGCCTCTGAAATCCTGTGGTGGGATGAGTGCAGTTCCACAGAGCGGCCAAGATACTAAGAAGGGCTCCTAAGTGCTTGCTGGTGCTACTAATAGCTTGTTACAGAGCAGCGGGCTCAGCCTCCTCTTGGACAGTATCAGCCCATATTGTGCTCAAGACCTTTTTTTCCACAGATGTTATTTCAAAGCATTACTTGCTTGCAAAACCTCTGTTTTCTAATCAGCTGGCATGGCTTGTCACCCTGGTCTCTCCTAGTTGGCAGGCAGGTGAGGAGACAGTGCTGTGCTGGTGCTTTTCCAGTTTTGTTTACCTGTTGCAAAGCACAAAGGTGCTCACAGTGGCCTTCGCTGTGCCATGCTTTCCAGGATTACAGTGCAAGGCACAGAAATGGGTAGTGCTTACTCCAGGTTGACTCAAATTAAAGTTCTTGAAACAAAAATGGCTTGCATGGTACAATTACTTACCTTTCACCAAGGAGGGAGCATCTGGTTACTCCCTCTATGTTGATACTTCTCACTGTCTGGTGTGACATCTATTCTCTTGGACTCCTGAGGATGGGGTCCTGTTGCATACTTAGGGGAATGCCACATGTTCTGCTTGACAGTGTGGTACAACCTGGCCTTCAGCCATGGGTTTGTGTTGCAGCAGCTGTCTTGGAAATGAGGGGCTGTGAGAGACAATTCTCCTATTTCTCTAGGCATTACCTAGACATGCTTGTAGCCAATTTAAAATGGCAGGTGTCTCAAACAGCACAACAGCTACCTCCTTTACTGTCCTGCAGGCTATGATGTGGATATCAGGTTGAGGTGTGTTTCTAAATACTCTCTCTATGCCAAGGTCTTGGGTCTAAAAAGAACAGCCTACCCTTGGAAGAGGCTAGACGCTCCAACACTGGAGCCTACACAGCCAGGGGACAAGGCTTTGTCAGCAGCATGGGAGGCTGGCTGTGCCTTTAGGGGAGAGCTGGTCTCATGGCCAGCAGTTCAGCACTGAACTCAGATGTGCATGATTACCACTGGAAAAATGCAGTCACTTCCCTCATTACCCTTTTCCCATCAGACTTAAGAGTAAGGGCCTGTTTTTATCCCAGTAGATATTCTGACTGGCATTTTAGGCACTGAATGAAATGGGGGTGCTCTGCCTATGACAGTACATATAAATGAGAATTTACACAGGCTTTATTGGTGTTGTGTTAATGACAAATACCAAACAGCTAAGCAGAAGCACAGCAGGCCCTGAAATTGTTACTCCTTGCACTTTGCCCTTTCTGTATTTCCTAAGGGCAAAAGAAACTGGAAAATGCAAGAAGCCTCTGTGCTACCACAACTCAGAATCTTCAAGTTAACTGTCATGCCTTTTCTTGGGCTACGTGAAATACTGTACATGACAGTCCTGGTGCCCATAGCTACCGCAAATAAAAATACATGCAAGTCTATCATACCATGGCTCATCTAGCACAGATGAGATGGGCCCACACTGAGATGTACATGGGCTGCAGTCCAAGTTCTGCTAGTTATTGCCTGTACAGGTAGAGCCAAGTGGTTGTTGCTTTAATGTCCAGGCCTGGACTCGTGCTTTGTTTTTTCTTATTCTCACAATGTTTGAGCACCCTCTGGTTAGGCAGTGAGATGAGACAGGTACTCTGAATAGGAAATCAGATTCTGGTTTTCTTTTGCTCATCTGGCCTCAAACATTTACAGAGAAGCATTTCTTGTGCTGAGGTCAACTGCTGCTGTACTCAGCCAGTTGTCCTGGCACCCCAGAAGCTACTTGTGTATCTGTTTTCTACCAATCTGCCCTTAATGGCACACCCCTGGCATGACTCCAAGGCACAACACACAGACTAGACACAAACTACTCAGGTGCATTGCTTGGTGCCATGCTCAAATGCCACCTTAGCAGTTTTCTTTTGCCTGAGGGACTTTATTTTGGCTTAAGGAGGTGTAATTGCCCACATCCAAGGCTAGCTATTGATGTTTTTGCTCTCATAAAAGACAGAGGGGAGGGTGGGGGGAGACTAACAAAACACTCTCCATTTTTCCAGGTGCAGCGTGCCAAGGCCACATGGCATCCATTGTCAGCACCAAGTGGAATTACCTAGTGACTGAGTCTACAAATTATTTACACAGATCCCTGACATTCAGTAGGGCAGCAGGGTTTGCCACTCTGGCAGTTGAGGACCTGAGCTCTCCTGTGAGGCTTACCACGGGCTGCTGCATCTATCTAGAAGGTGCCGGCTGTACCCTGCCTTCGGCCAACCTAACGAACAAGCTTCCACCCTCAGGTGGAAGTCACCGCTATGGCGGAGGACGCCAGCTCACTCATCTGCGTGTGCCATAAACAGATGTCTGGCCTGTTGCACTGAGGTACGTACATACTAGGGAGGTTGATACTGCATTTGCAGAGCTGGTTTTGACCCCACACTTTGTAACAGGTGATAGCCTGCAGGCTTCCATCTCTAACACAGCCCATTAGAGCAAGGAGTACACTCACCTGGATCGGCTTGTACCCACCCACCTATACCTGCTTGGTATGGGGCTGGAGGTGGACCTTGGCACAACCCTGGCCCTTTACACCCCTCCAACTCCTCTGTGGGGACACAGTATGTTTCTCTGCAGAGCAGATGCTCCTTCCTCCACTGGCTGGGGCCCACCGCTGCGTTGTTCGGAGCTGGCTGGAAGGGCTTCTCCGGGGAACAGGATTCCCCAGGCAGGGAATCTCCCTCACTCAGCTTGGGCCTGGGTTCCTGCGGGGTGCCGTGGGGAGCACAAAGCAGACCCTGCTACAAGCCGCGTTTCAGATCCCTGAGCCCCCTCCTCTGGGGCAAATGCCACAGATCCCTTGTGAGGAGCGTGCCTCGACAGCTCCAAACCCTGCCCTCGGGAGCCTCGAGTTACTGGGGATGTGGACTAAGAGCATCCCGAGAGGAGAGCAGGTGGGAGGCCCGTTGGATCGACGGAGGATCCTGGAAGAGCGGCTGCCATTTGGAGCCGAGGCTGCCCGAATCCAAACACCCTCGGAGGGACCCTCCTGTCTTTGGCGCCTTCATCCGGATGTCAGCAGCTGCCTGGGGATTGCAGGGGGACTTCAACCCCATGGTCCTGTGGTGTCCTATGTCCTCAGGTGCTGCTCCCACCTACCCGGCATGGGTTGGAGACTGCACTTCTAATCGCTTACGCTAAAAGCCACGGGAGGGGTGTGCCTCTGGGCCCCTCCTCTCCTCAGTTTGTCCCGTAGAAAAATATGCTCATTTTGGTCTTTACATAGAATTGCCAGGCCGGTGCTACCAGGGACTATAGCGTGGTCTCACTGCCCATGTCCCGGGGAGGCTTCTCGGGGTCAGTGTCTTCCGAGTCTGACTCCATCTCGATCTTCACCTGGGGCACGGTGCAGATCGGGGTCCGTGCATAGCTGAAAGCAGGGGAGGACGGGCAGGAGATCTTCAGGTGCAGCGTGATGCTGGAAGGCAAGACAGCACAAGGGGGTTAGGGCACATCCTGGCAGGTCACCCTTTCCTCTAGCAGTGGCCAGGACCTCTCAGCTTCTACATGGTGACAACGTCATGCCCTGTCTAGAATGCTACTATCCCTATGTCCCCCAAACACAGGCGTATGCTCGCAGAGCTGCCCTTTGGCTGTTGCCCACGGTCTCCAGCATCCCTGAGACCAGCTTGAGTTTGGACCAAAGAGCGCCGAAGGAGGCCCCAGCTAGGACACGCTGCCAACAACCCATCAAACAGTCCCTGTCCCCGGGGGCACAGGTGAGGATGGAAGGAAACTCCTCTGCACCAGAAGTCTACTAAGCCAGGGGCCCCCAAGGAGGAGGCGGGCTGTCACTACTGCCTCATAGATCCTGGCATGAAAAAGGGGCAGCCCCTTTGAGCATCGAGCCAGACCTCACAGGCTGCCAACTTCCAGCCAGGGACATCAGCCAGTCTCCTCTGCCAGTGTGTAATTTTTCCCTGGAGTGTATTTCCCAGAGCGTGGCTCAACCTAGTGACAAATGGCCTGGGCACTCGGCCTCTCCGATCCCATGCTGGCAGGTTTCCCAGCCCACACCTTCCCTCTCGCAATTCCTTTCCCTTCCTCCTAGTCACGCGGCCTCTGTTGCCTTGAAAAAGCTGCCATACAACAAGAACGATCCTTTTAGGTTCACATCTAAGCATGTGGGGCTGCGGGGGATTTTTACCCGGTATTTCTCCCTCTCCAGGCCACTTCCCCAGGTCAGCCCCCACTGTCTGGTGAGGCTAGATGTCTTGCCTGTCCAATGCTGCCAGCAGTGCCGTGACCGACACAGCCACTGACTGGGCTAGTCAACAGAGCTCGTGGGAACCTTGCTAAAGTCACTCATGTGTCCCTGCTAGGATCCCATGATTTCAAGGGAGCTGGGGCATTCCTGGGGCATTTCATGCCCTGCGGGGCAGTGGCGACAGCATTATGGGAGGGCTGGCAGCAGGATCCGAGGTGAGGAACCCCTCCAGGTGCCCCTTGGGAACACGTCCCCTGCAAGTCACTGCTCACACATACAGAGTGGCCCAAGCCTGCACCACATGCACATACAGAGTCCGGGGCACCCCCCAACGCATATGGCAGCAGTGCCACAGGGAGACAGGCCACTTCCCCTCATGTGCAGCACTGTGTGACTGCCTCCTTCCTCGTCCTCCTTTCCAAAACCGAAGGGTGAGGGCTTTGGCCAGTCAGGACTGAGGGGATATCTGAGCTCGATGGAGGGGGCCTGGACTGCAAGAGGAGAAGATCCTACAGCCGTCGTGTGCAAGTCTCAGATCTCAGGGCCAAGGCAGCATGAGGCTTGCGTCCCTCGCGTTGGAATAGGCACAGCTTCCAGACAGCTGGGATCAACGGGAGCAGGCCTCCTGGTGCCCCTGTCTGGGTCATGCCCCAACTCCCCTGCCCTTAGCACTTGTTGGGGTGGGGGCGGGGAAGCTGTCTGACATGGACATCCCATCCCCTCCCCAGCCTACGAGTGCTGCTGGCCTCTAGCAGGTCCCTTGCACCACTGCTTTCCACCCCAGTTCAGGCTGGCTTCTGGTTTCCAGGCCCTGGTTCTTTGTGATGTGACGCTGGTGCCCTCTAGTGCCCACTACAACTTTTTGGCAATTTAGCTGGTCTAATGAAAGGTATCATCTCTGAACCAAGAGTTTTAGAGTTTTGCATTACCTGCAGTAAGCACTAACTGGTCACATTTTTGGTACTGCCAGGCGACCCCACGCTCTCCCCTGCGTGGCTCCTGGCGCACAGGCTTCCTTTTCTGTAATCACACTGCTCCCAGGGCCATTCCCCACCTGGGCTCTCCCTAGGACAGCGACGAGTCCAACACCAGAGAGAACAGCTAGGAGCCAGGAAGCAGTCAGTTTGCAAAGCTCCTCGCACCGCTTGACCTTAGCCAGGCTCATGGGCCCCCCTTGTGCTGCCACCTCAGCTCCATTTCCAGCCAACGTGCCAGCCCATGCAATCACCTAGCACGCCAGGGGACCCCCTGGCTCTGTGCTGAGAGAACGGCTGCTTGGCCTGCCCCCCGTGCACATGGGACCATCAGTCTTGACTCACTCTGCAGCCACTTGGGCCCAGTCATTATAAATCCTCTACGAATCGCAGCCCTTTAGAGCCCAGACTGCCCCCTAGGACAATGCTTTCCCCAGCCCTGGTTTCACATCTCAAGCTTGACGGTGATCACAGATTCATAGAGAAGTGGGGCTGGAAGGGACCTCTGGAGGTCACATGTAGTCCAACTCCCTGCCCAGGGCAGGATCGGCCCTGTCCAAACCACCCCAGACAAACTATCTACACTCTACACAAGACGCCTGTATGTCCTGACACAACGCACCTAACACCAGAGCCTGCTACAAGTAGAGCGGGGGGCCATGGCAGCCAACGTCCTGCCTCCATGAAAAGTTATCCATACACACTCAAGGGATCGCAGGTAGAGGGCCATGCCCCCTGCTACACAGGAAGAAGAAACCCACCCCAGTCCATCCCAATCTGACCAGGGGGTAAAATTCCCCAAACATGGCATCAGTCTGACCCCGAGCAGAGGGCAAGGCCCTCTAGCCAGGAACCTCTGGCCTGGGGCCTGCCCCTGCCCTGCAGAAACCCCCTCCCTCCCGTGAGGTAGCAGTGTGGCCACAATGCTAGAGAAGGACAAATCCCACCCGCACAGCCCAGGGTTGCACCTTCAGCTTCAGTGCTGTGTTCCCAAATCTTCAAGCACAGCCTGTCTGGATGTACCCTGAGCTATGCCTTCCCCTCCTGGGGGGGGTCCATGCCCTCCCGCTGCCACAAAGGCACCCAATGCCTACAGACTGGGGGCTCTATGCCCTTGGGAGAGATTACACTTCTGTCCCACATCCTTTTACCTGCGATCCAGGTCCGAGCCATTGGGAGAGCAGTCGGACCGCGGTGCTCCGGCAGAAGGACCTTTTTCCTGGAGAAAAACACAGGCAGGTGAACCTCCCCCAGGAGAAGAAAGGCAGCACAGCAAAGCAATTCCCCAGGGCCCTTGCATTCAGAGCAACTTGCACAGCACAGCTGGCCCATCCAGCCTGGGCACCGTAGACTTTCCAGCTTGGTTGCAGCCTCCCCACTGAAATGCTGTGACCCAGCTGGGACATCTCTCTCTACCTATGCGCTAGTGAAAAACCACACCGGATGCAATATGCTCCAGCAAGCCCAGGACCACAGCCTTCCAGCAGGTCGCTGTCCTGAGGCATGGGTGGGAATGGCCCACCCAACTCCACATTACCTGTCAGGCTCCTTGGCACATTATGGACAGTCTCCTCTCAACTCTCAGAAAGGAAAAGACTCAGCATCTAAGATCTCTGCTGCCTTCCAGCTCCTGGGAGGCTTTTGCTGCACCCAAGGACATTTTGCCTCAATAGTCACGGCTGCCCTTTTCAGCTCTGGGAGCCTTCACGAGAGGCACTGACAGGTGCATTTAGGACCCCCGATATGACTGCCTATTTGCACACGCACTGACCACCTCTGGCTCTCAGGGATCCTGACGAGACTTCAGGGCACTCTGAATACTTTAGAGTGATTCACTGAGGATTTCAGGGTCCTAGCCTTTGGTGCCCAGGTTGGATACTTTTCACGCTGAGGTTCAAAAATTTGAAACAGCTCTCAGGAAAGGAACAAGAAAAAGGACCTCATCTCTGGAGCTGAGTGCAGTGGACACCACTGGGGGCTCCACCATGTTCTGCCAACCACTCCCCACTTTCAAAACTGCCTACATAATTTAGGCACTGACACCCCCCTGGTCCCTCCTTGGGCACTTTTGGCCATTTTGCCCAGCCTGTTTATAAGCAAACCATGAGCCTATCGAGGCCCATGGCAAAGCTCTTGCTGTGTTCAACAGGAGCCAGATTCCTGCCCTGTTTTTCCCACAGACACACAGGGTTCAGGAGGACACATCACACATGTCCCAAATATTTTGTAGGGTAGTGACAAATTCCCCCACTTCGAGGCAGGCTTTCCTTCCTTTCGGACAGGGCTCAACACTTCTAACACCGGTGACAACCTCCACCGGAAAGTAACACCTTGGCATCCTAGTCTGCATGGGCCACCTCCACACCAGTCCCCTTCAGCTGAGAGGCCCTAACACCCACCCCCGAGCTGAGGACCAGACCACTCTGCTTTTGCACCACTTGCAATAGCTACAGTGCCCTTCTGCCTCAAATGCGCAGCCACGCAGACAGAGCCGCACTTCGCGACAGACCCGCCGTGACAGACAGAGACCCCCAAGGCCCTCCTGAGAAACGTGCCCGGCATGCACAGGGCGTATCCCCTCCCTTTGAGCACGTAGCTGGGAAGCCCTGACCCTAACAGGCCATGAAGCCCCCTGGCTCTTCCACTGTGGGCCCACCTCATCTTCACTGCTGTCCTCCCCTCGGTTTCCTTTTTTCTTCTTCTTCTTGTCATCCTCCTTCTTCTTCTCTTTCTCGGGAATGATGTTGTCAATCCAGGCTAGGTCATGCTGGGAAAAGACAAAGTCCAGCATCTTCCTCACCAAGATTAGGGCCAAAATCTGCGGTGGAAAAAGGGGAAGAGAGAGTCACCCTGATGTGGGCAGCCAGGTTTCTGTGCCGCAGGCTTCCCCGGAGGAAAACTGGCCAGTTTTCATCTTGAGTTACACCACAAAAAGGCTGTGACCCCTGGTTCCTGGAGCCGGGAGGGGCAGACACCCCAATAACCAGTGGCAGGCTATGGCAGCCCAGTCTGAGGATGCTGAGAGAAGTCAAACCCATCCAAGGGGGCTCCATGGCCATCTCTGAGGCCTTCAGAGAAGATGTAGGTGCTCTGGTTGTTACCAGACCAGACTACACCCACCGCACGCACATGTACAGACACACACATGCATACACACACACACGCACGCCAACCTTCCTAGTCTTTCATCTATGCCGAAGTCTGATGAGCTGATTTGAGGGTTTTGATCTGACCCCAGGGACTTCAGTTTTCTTTCAGACCTCAGACTTACACATCTCCCCCATGTTTTTTTACTGAAAACGGGTCCTCTCAGGTGCAGACTGGAGGGTACCAACACCATCTGAGTGCTGTCTCTGAGAGGAACATGGACTTCAGGAGGAGCCAGGAGGCCTCCCGACCACAGCCCCACCACCTCAGGTCTTGCAGCTCTTCATTAAGGGCCAAGTTAAATTGCCTCATGATGAGGGCCATCTCCTGAGGAGGAGGACATCAAAGACAGACCGGGGGCAGGAAGGGGATGTGCATGCAGACTCCTGCTGCTCCTGCCTCCCCAGGCCTGCCCTGGGAGCCAGCAGCGAGTGGGAGGGCCCTACCATGACAGGGAAGATGATGGCCACCACGGTGGACTTGAGGATCCAGAGGACGGCGAGGCAGATGATCTGCACCAGAGTGAAGAGGTGGATCCGCCGCAGGGGCACGTGGCGGAGGAAGACATAGTCGGGCTGGTGCTTGGCCGGCATCAGGAAGAGCTTGCAGCGATCCCAGAACTGCAAGGGAACAGACAGGCGTTATGCCGGGGAAAGCCTGGGTCTGGCAGGGATGCCACACAAACGGTGACCGGGCAGCTGAGCTACTACTGAGGATCATCATGACCCACCCCAGGGTGAGGGGAGCCTCAGGCATCTGCTGATGACCCTAGGGATCGGGACAGACACCTCCTTCTGCCAAACACATGACGGCCCTGCTGACTGCGGGGGGTGCGGATGGGCCGGCTTGCCCTATGGTGGATGCCTTACTTGTGGGGTCCAGATGGAGGTGGAAGCTGGACCTGCAGTGGACTCCATCCCCCTCTGCGCACAAAGCATTTGGCAGGGCAGCATACTCAGCTGCGGGTCCCTCCACACCAGCCCTCATGTGCGGATTCGTGCTCCCAAGAGCCACAGCTGCTGCACCTGCCTCGACCCAGCCTCCACGGCTCCGGCCTAATGCCCACCACACCTGTTTTTACCCTGAGCCCCACCTTGCTTTCCATTCCCAAACAGGCCATGGGAACGGTCAGGAGCATTACACCCAGCACTTCGACTGCTGCAATGACCGAGACCCAATTTCCCCCTACTTTTCCTTCATCCCTGGGGGATCAGAGCCTGGAACAAGAGCTGGGGGACAAGAGCTGGAAAAGTTGCACTCGGCTGCCAAGCTTTGCCTCGCCACCAGACAGATGGCTGGGGGTTGTGGCCTCATAGGTACTGGCTGGTAGAAAGGGGCCAGTCGTGCACAGATCAGCCGGAGGGAGTACATTGTGAGGGGGATTGCCACCACTGGTCCCCAGCCAGCTAAATGCAACGGTGCTTGCAGACCAACATCTCTTTCATATCTGACCCTTGTAGCTATAGCAGCCATGGCCCGATTCAGCTTCAGCCTCTCTTCCCAGGCCTGGCTGGAAACCCCATGCCTGGCCGTGTCCATCTCCTTGGCACCTCAACAAGAAGCCCAGGGAGAGCTTTTTGCGCCCCCACGGTAGGAGACAGAGATCCCATGCACCCTGCTGTGCTCCTGCCAGTCTGCTTTATGTGGAACAGGCTCCAGTGCTGTGGCGAGGAACAGGAGGGCGCTCCCCGAGACAGACGGGCACTCAGACAGCAGTCCTGGTAGCACTACCCGCTTTCCTTGCAGAGCCCCGAGCCCCCGCTGGGCTCTCAAGCAGCGAATGGACCCAGAGAGGACCGGGACCTAGACATCCATTCCCTTTCCACTGAAGCCCACTCCACACAACAACCAATAGGTTTTTTCAGCTCCTGGGTTTCACAGGTGAGGGGCCCAAGGATGGCAATCACAATGGGAGCAAGGGCACGTGAAAGAATAAGCCATCAGTAAGCCAGGCGCAGCTCTTACCTGGATGCCGTTGAGAGAGGCCACCCCCATGTACAGGAAGACGCCATACAGCACTGGCATTGGAATATACTGTGGGCACAAAGACACAGCGCTTAGCAGCCCCCGTGAACCGAATCTCTAGCAGCGCTTCTCCTCGCTCACCTCTGGCACATTGCCGTGCTTCCCCCAGAGGCAGGACCTTTTGCCACAGGTTGCCTGGGGCTCTGCAAGCCTGGACTTCAGGGGAACTGCCACTAAGTCAGGTTCAACTGTGCTTAGCATTGCTCACCTGGATCAAAACCCTGGCTCAGGGCCTAGGAAGCCCTAATGCTTTGCAACTATCCAGTAAGCCTGGCCAGGAAGCCCCAGAAGGGCCGGCCTTCGGGCCCTTCAAACTACAACAAGCCCCCTGCTTTTTAACGGCTTGGCTCTGCGAGCGTGAGTCCCAGCCCTGCTGTCACAACTGAGAGGGTGTCCTTCATGCATGCCAGTGACCAATGCCCACACTTCGGAGCGGACCGAGGAGGGGCTGCGGGGCTCTGGGTGCCCCACGATGTCACCCCACCACCATGCTTGGGATTAGAGGTTTTGTCATCCCCATGCATGGGTGGAGAGGGTGGACTTTAACAGAGACCTGCAGCACCTTCACAGGAGAGGAGAGCACATCCTACCCTTTGTGCTACAGAGCCCAAGTGCAAGGCTCAGAGACTCGTGCCCCTTTCACCACCATCGTTATGCCAAGGGCAGATTAATAAGAGGTATCCCCTGTACTACACACCATGACTTAGCTGAGGCTGGTTCAGCCCAGCTCTGTTCCCTGCTCCACAAGCTCACAAGTACCCAGCCTGACCGCCAGGTGCAGGGCAATGCGGAGCAGGGCGTAAGTTTTACCTTCAGAATTGGAGCCAAGAAGACAGATATCCCCGTCAGGACAAAGACGATGATCCCAGTGACTCGCTGTTCCCTACCAAAGAGCAAAGACAGAGAGGGAAATGGAGCCTCCAGGAGAGACACAGCCTTGTCTGCCCTGCGCTTCCCTGGTACAGTGCTACAGCCAACACGGGGACGCCTCTTACACACACCTCTACCTCACTGCTACAGAGCAATGTCCAGTCGCAGGGATGGACGGACACCCTCTGCTGTTCCACTTCTGTGACAACCATGCTCTCTGCTTCCCTCTGCTCCCTGCCGAACAGTCTCTCTGGGAAACACCGTTTTGCCTTCCACTGCAGCTCCATGTTGCTCTGCAACTCCAACCTCCCCCCAGCCAGTTCTGCACCAGCCAAGGGTGTCTTGCCCTCGCTCAGCTCCTGTAGAGTCCCAGCTTGCAAATATTTGGGAGGGCCCCTGAGCTTCTCTAAAGTCATCACCTCACATAACTGGAGCCAGTTTCAAAGGCGTGCTCCTGTCCTATAGGCAAGCGGGTGTCACAAGCTAAGAGCAACTCTAGCCACAGAGTGACTGACAGCCCCTTGGCATAATGCTTGGACTACAAAAGTCACCAGGGCAGTGGAAAGTCTCCCTGGGGGAACTGCAAAGAGGCTTGGGGGCAGAGAGGGAATAGAGGCTCGGCATATTGTTCTGAGGACCCCTTTGCTGGGTCGCAGCCTTTTCTAGCTAGCTCTGTAGCTCAATGCCGTGACATGCTGGGCACGCTCTCCTATCTGGCAGAAGAAACACCATGACCACGATGGTGGAAGGGGAAACACCCTGACCAAGGTAATGCAATTAAAGAGGCACTGTGTAGTGGAGGATTGCACCCGGACAGGACTCCCTATGACAGCCTCATAGTTAGCTTCCCACTGGCCAGCTTCCAGCAGGAGGATCTCAGCTACATGATGACTTTGTGGAAATAGGCGACTCCTCTCTAGCTTGCTCCTGCAGCCATATGGCTGAGGGCAAGCCAAACTCGGGGGCACCCGAACCCCAAGCTTCCAGGTTTGGCCTGCATGTAGGATGCCTGCCAAAGGATCTGGAGGCATCTGAAGCCCCAGGCGGGGGTGGAGGAATCTTGCCAGTATTAGGGCTACATGTGGTTCTTGAATAACTCACGGATTTGGACTTGATTTGGTTTATTTGACTTTGGACATGAAACATTTTCCTTAAAAAAATCAGCCTCGGGATCTACGTGACCTGCAGACTGCCAGACAGTGAGCACCCTTGGCTTTCCCCCTCCAAACCACAGCACCTGCACAAGCACCATATGACTGATGGGGACCTCTGCCGGTCCTCTGGTTCGACCCCGGCTTAAGCCAGCCTTCACCCTTGCATGACCCATCCCAGCAAATGCCTGCACTTGGACTTTGATCGCTAGAAACTGTGCAGCGACTCCAGGTATTTGCTCCACTGCTGAACCATCCTTGCTGTGAGAGAAACCCACCTAACAGCCACTCTGGGTCCTGCTCTGCCATTTAGGTCCATTCCTCCTTATCCTGGTCCTTATGACCACAGAAATGGACAAGTCCAGATACCTGTAGTGCTGCTGTGGATCCCTTTCCAGCACAAGGCCTCACCTCACGCCCAGGAACTGCGGCTGCTCCCCTGGTGCGCTGGTCTCGGTCTCCATCTTCAGGCTGTCAATGTGCGCGATGGAAATGACGGTGGCCGCCACGTACCAGGGCAGCCCCATGAAGGAGCATATGGCCATCAGGATCCCGACCCAGAACAGGTCCAGGTGGTAGCCTGCTGCTTTCTGGAAGACAGCATCCGGACGGGTCCAGTTAGAAACGGCACGCCAGCTCCCATCCTCACTGCTGAAGCAGGGGAGCCATTTAACATGCCCACCATTACAGCTGGGATTTTCGACAGCAGCCCTAGTTAGCAGCATTACCAGGTCTACAATATGAAATTATTGTATTGGAAGCTTAAAATTATCCCAATTGCTGAAAAAGTATCATACACTGAAAAAATGCAAATAAGTATGCAAATACCTATGCAAACAAGTCTTCTTTTTATTTACTTTATACTGCTCACTGTTTAAGTCGGCAGGGAGCGAGAAATGGGCCATCAAAGTTGAAGCATTTCTTTATTTAGAGGCAAGCAATCATACGGAAGTGCTGACAGCAAACCCAAAGGTCAATTAAGATTCCCTGAGAGTGACTTGGGTTTTGCATACACTGCATCAGTCAGCTGCCTCATAAATTATGGTACATTTTGAACACTTTTACTGAACACTTGATCCTACATCATGCAAGGGTTGAAATGATCATACAAATATGATAATTATTGTACACCTGGCAATGCTGCTAGGGAGGTCAGCAGGCGACTCCCTCCAAAGTCCAGGGGCCCTCGGGGTCCAATTCCCCTGAGTTTCTTAGCACAGCAGAGCGCGCAGAACCACAGCGAACAAGGTTCTCCCCAGTCTGACCTTTGCTGCAGGGCTGATTTGCTCAGAAACAGGGAAATCCACTAGTTTTTCACCTCAAACCATAGCAGAGGAAAATGTCAGAGACTTGGGGAATCTTCTACCTGGGTTAGGGTGGGGGGGAATTGCTTCTGGACACTGTGCATTAGGGCCAGTTCATGCCCTACGACCAGGGGCCTCCCAGCCCATCTGCTCTTCATTTTCTTGATATCTACAGAGCTCATCTTTCTAGCCTTTAAGCCTGGATGGGAAGATCTGCACCACAAACAAAGCAGCCACCGTTTCTCAGCCTGGGATGCTGGGCAACCTCTCAGAATTATCCGGTCATAAGGCCTCACACATCATTTAATTGAGGAACTCATTAAAGCATGGATCTCGCTGCACTCGGATGCAGTGGAGGCTGACAGTTCAGCTACATTCACAACGGGACAGGACACGTTCTTGAAGGAAAGGGGCCTCGGTAGCTATTGATCATGGCAGTGAGGGACACGGCCTCTGAATCAGGACATCCTAGAGCTTTGATGCTGGAGGCTGCAAGGGAGAGTGAAACAGTGGGAAAAATCCTGGTCAGACCCAGTTCTCTCTCCCTTCCAGTGTCCTCTCTCTGCCACCGTGTGACACAGGAGACTGGACCAGACGGACCTATGGTCTGACCCAGTACATGGCAATTCTTATGGTCTCGTGTTCTGATTACCCGTTGGTCACTACCACTGTCCTGGCTTCAACCCCACAAATTCTGCTGCCATTCCTTGTCCCTCCAGGACTTGGGAGCTCTTTGTTTCCCAGGGCATGCTTTGGAGGGCATCCCTGCCCCAGATGCATCGGACAAACTACTGCACCTCTTTGGCAAACATTGCACAAGGCAGGCCCTTGCTGCTGGGCAGAAAGGCAGCTACAGACCTCTGTAGCCCTGGAGTTTGCCAGCACTGTATTCTGACCCGGGTGCAACTGGTGTCTCCACCCTCCGCTACCCTGGGGGCCCGCCCAGGCATAACTTCTTCCCCTGGCCAGGCACCGCATTGCCAGGGACCACGTCATTGCCCAGCTCCTGGCCGTGCCTCGGCCCCAGGAGAGGAAGAGCTTTGCACCCACTCTGCGCCATCGCCCAAGCCGCACCCTCAGTTTATGCTCCTTCCGGTTGACAATGACGGCTGTGATCTGCTGGTCCATGAAGATCAGGATGGTGACCAGGAGAGCGGGGAGCGCGCTGGCCAAGTAGATCCACCATGGATTCTTGCCAAACGGGAACACAAACCACCCTCGGTCAAGGCGGGTGGGCTGAAAAGGCAACCGTGACCAGGGTTAGGGCAGGCTTTCAGGTCGGACTATTTCAGCATCAGGAACGATAACAGCGTGCAATCTGGCTACGCGCGTATGGCATCTCAGAGAGGTAGTCCACAGGGACCATGGGGCAAGAGTCAAAGCACGCTCTATGCTCATGGCTTTCCACACAAGTTCCTGCCATCTTGTACCATGTTTGCTTTACCTGGGTCTGAACGCCTCAGAGCCTGCGCCCACCCCTGAAGGTTTTAATTCTGGCTCTGACCCACTACCAGGAGGAGTTTTCCAGGCTGGAAATCTCCCATACAACCTAGTCTGTCCAATCAGATGGTGACATTCATGCAAAATCGCTACTAGCAGCTTGCTAGAGCTGGAGAGATTTCAGTACCTCTCCCCCCCGGCCCTGAATTTTTAGCACAAACCTAGTCCACACCCAGACTGAACCACTAGCTTCTTCCAAAACGCAAGGACCCTCCTACTCCATGGTCCTGGTGACAAGACCTGGCTCGAGGCCGCGCCACTGCCCTCCCCAGCCAATAATTCATTCCTGTGCCATTACTTTCTAAGGGGTAGAGGTATTTCCAAAAGGCTGTTTGTTTCTTTTACCTTAAAGTCCGTAGGCACTTGTAGTTTGGGTGTGTTCATTCCAAAATACAGATCGAGACCGACAAACATTAGTATGGACACAAAGATAGAGAAGTCACTGATAAGCTTACGAAGCTACAGAGAAAGAGTGGGAGACGTACGTCAAAAAGAAAAGGGAAGAAGAGCGGCATGGTCAGAATATTAATCAGAGAACGAAAAGATATTGTCTCAGTCACTGCATTCATGCACCTGAGAGTTAGTTTCTCAGAGCACCAAGACTGGTCATTGTTTGATATCCTTTTGCACCCACGGGCTTTGCTTCAGCTCCCTAAGCCATCCTTGATAACATTAAACCTGCCAGGCCCTCACAGGGTCCCTGTAACTGGTGTGTCTGGGCAGAGTATACTCTTTAAGGCTGTTATTAAGCCTCCTGACCCCCGCCCTCACTTCATAACCACTGGACCATCCACACACAGTCATACAGTCCTGATTGCTCACTGCCTGCTCTCATTTGTACAGCAACTGCCAGGAGATGCTCCTACTTCTGGAGGCATGACTGGACTGCCAGGCAAGACGGGCTTGGGAGAAACCTGCCAAGGATGGGACTGTTGGTAAATCAGACCAGCCAACGCTGAATGATAGTGTTCCTGCCTGTAAGTTGCCCCCATGTTTTCAGGTTCATTTTTAGGGGGGAAAAAATTACTTCTCCCCTGAGTAGCCTTCACTACTGGGACTATCTTGCCTTGACCAAATCCCAAAGTACATAGGAGCATTGGATAATTACAGGCGAAACACACCCACAGTATGTAATGGAAACCATTCCAAAAACCGTATCTCCTTCGGTATTTTGATGGTGTGCACAAAAATCCTATGCATGTGCCATCCAGCTGTCTGGGACCTGATTATAAGTCACTGCAGTAGACAAGCCCGGTGATGTTTCTATGGTTTTTTAAATGGGGAGGCATGCATTCAAACCACTAATGTGGCTTGGACACCGAGCCCCTTCCCTTCTGCTTCTCCCAGGACTCTCAGACCTGAGACTTGACAGACAACATGCATGCAGCAGCCGTGGGAAGGAGAGGTGTGAGCGTTAGGTGGAAAGGAGCCGGACAGACGCAGCTAGTAGAGGGAAGAGCTTTGAGACTGTGATATTCACACCTTAATTATACTGGGGACATGCAGCTTCGGGGTCTCCAGTCCAAAACAGGCGTCTATTCCACAGAACAGCAGGATGGAGAAGACAATAGAAAAGTCGGCAATGAAGGCCCTGACCTGGAGGCAGATGGGGATGGGAGGAAAAGGCCAGTTACAGGCTGGGCTGGGTGTATCCGACCATGCAACCACATTAGGGATGACACAGGTCCTGCACAGAGGTATTTCTGCAACATCCAGGACACACCAGAGTCTGACACCCTTCTTGCACTGGTGCACTGCTACAGACTTAAAAAATCCCAACTCTTGCTTGGTAGTGGTGCCAGGAAGAGCACCTGTGTCAGCACCCCCGGCCGTTCTCCTGTGAGCCTTATCTGGAGTCATGCAAACACGTGAGACTCGCAGTGTTCGTTAGATGAAGGGCAGTTTCTCATCCTTCAGCTCAGAGGCGTCACCCAGGAACAGCTTACATTGTCTTACATCTCATGAGTCTGCCTGGACAATAACCCCACACGGCTTCACTCAAACATCCATGCGGCTCACCATCCCCTGCGTGACTCATCCCAGACAGCTATGCCTTTCACTTCCCAAATGTGGAAGGAAAGACCCAGCCCAAGGGAAGTCCACTGATCAAATATAGCAAGCAAAATGTGGGAACACACCTCGGGCTCTGGCCTTTGCATTCTCTACCTCTGGAGGCAGCTTGAGTTGAGCTGATTCTGCATGACCTATCGTTGTGGGTATGCATACAGCTGATGAAAATGGAGGTATGCATGAGCCCTGATGGATTTGGGCGTCAGGGTGGGGGAGGGAGGAGGTGACAAGTCCTGCACTGCATCCATGCTGATGGAGCTTGACTCCTGCAGAGCCTCCTCTCCTCCTGACTTTCATGGACATTTGCCATGAACGAAAGGTCGGTCACTGCAGGATGGGTGCGCCCTGGGGGAGATCTGCACTGACTCCTGTCTCTGAGAGGAACAGCCTGGTGTTTCCTACCGACAACCAAAATTGTAGACAGCTCTCAGCAGCTTTTGTCTCTTCCTTACCTTGGTGGGAAAGTAGCGGCTGAACTTGAACTTCTTCAACGTTAGTGTCATGGAGTAGGTCCCAAAGAAGAGGATGAAGGACATGAGGGCCAGGTCGGGAACAAAGTTACAGGATTTCCCCACTAGACTGCCGCCGTACTTCAGGCATTCCTTCTTGCTCAGCTGGGTCCAGTCCAGAGCTGTCATATTAATAGTATTGTACTTGGAACGGATGTGTTGAGGAAAAGAAACCGACATAACCATTAGTACAGGGAGTGGTACTTGGGGGCAGGCCAACGCAAGCACTCCTGTAGTGCTGCTTCTACCCACCACCACCACGCTGAGGACACTTATTATGTCTAGAGGACCTGAAGGAGCAACGAGCCCCATGTGGTCTCTGCCTAGGTCCTTCAGCAGGCAGAAGGGCAACAGCAAAGGGAAGCCACTCTATCCCATCGTACTGAAGCAAAATGGGCAAGTGGCTAATGCTGGCATGCTTTGGACTGCAGTGTAGACATCCCTTGGGAGTCTTCACAGCCAGGACAGCTATTGCTATACCGTGCACTAGTTCAGCCGCCTGCTCCACCATCCTGCTGCAGGTGGGCATTGCTGGGTTGACTCTAATAACCCCAGCTAGGCATGGACTTGTACTACATGATGGGCATCATCTCTTCAGTCATGGATTAACAGACTCCTTTCTGGCTAGGTAGCCTGAGCCTGGGTGCAAGCACCTCTAGTCTTCACCTGTCAGCAGCTGGTGCAACTCTGCCAATTGCAACCTTGGCCCTGTTAGAAAGCAAACTCCTCCATTGAGGCAGACCACTTGGTGAGCTTTCAACCCCAGATGTGACGCCCTTGTGAAAACCCTGACCCCAATTCTTAACAACAGTGACCCCGGCATCTATGGGCCATCTGGCTTCACTTGGGGCATTTTAATCCCTAGATCACTCCCAGGTCGATGCCTATCTCTTGGTCCGTGGGCTGCTCTTGAGCCAGGAGAACCAGGAAGGGACTCTGTGGATGGGGACACGTGGTGGGACAGTGGAAGGGCCAATCTCATCCTCAATTCCCCTCTGCCTTGAGCCAGCAGCAGTGTCTGAAGACTCACTGGCTGTTTTCCTGACAGCATTACTCAGGCACTTCTGATCCCTCTTGGAGCTGACTGCCAGAGGGAGGGAGAAGCCCTCTCTTCCCCTTAGCTGGTGCGCGTTGCAGGAAAGGACGGCACCAAGAACGCTCATTGCTGCTCGCTACTGTGCCATAGGCTGATTGTGGCATGTGGCCCTGATCATAAACAAATGGCACAGCACAGCTCTGCGTTTGCATGGTACTTTGCTGTTCTCCACGAGGGAAGCGGATCAGTACTGCAATCACCACCTGATAGAGGGGGACCTTGGAAGTCAGGCTCAAGACTTGCTGATCCCAGGCCTGAGAAAATCCCACTCCACTATGTGGCCCCACACCTTGATCCCTAGGCTCCAGCTCCAGGCAGGCAAGTACACAGGAATACAATTATGAACCCACTCATGCCAAGTTTCCAACCCTGCCTGTGATCTGGGAGGGAGGTTCCAATTCAGAGACCCTAAGTAGGCCCGTTGTTTGGGAAGTGCAGCGCATCTACCTCTGAAAGTCTGGCCCTGGGAAGGGACTCTAGCAGGACACCTTTTTCACTCCTTACTTGGGAAAGTGTGGGCCCTGTTACTTACTTCATGTTCACCAAGATACAACTGGTATCAGTATCTGTCTGTCTGTCTTGTCTATCTGTCTACCTACCTATCTATCCATCCATCCATCTCTCCCTCTCTTTCCCTCTAGTGCCAGGGCAGGCAATTATTTGGGCTCATGGGCCACATAGGCAGTACTGGGGAGTGGTCACAGGCCAGTCAGCCTGGAGCCCACGTGCCACTGCCCACAGCGCACAGCCCTAGCCCTGCCCTGTCCCGTTCCTTCTGGCTACCACCACCACTGGCCCCAGCCCCATGGTACTGGTGGGGACACACATGCACTGCTCTGATACCAGCCCACCCTGCGCCTGCTCTGGACTTGGCCCAGTGGAAAAGACCAGCTCAGGACTAGTCACAACTGGCATGCACAGCCCTGACCTCGGCCGGCCCCGCTCCTGCTCTGGACTGCCCGCCCATGCTGAGCAGTGGCAGCAGCTGGACAGAGGCTGCTGCTGGGTCGGGGAAAAGCCCCCCCCCCCAACTGATGGGACCTTCTTGCTGCAGCCACCTGGAGCCTGTGCCCGGGCTGCCCTGCCACTCCTCTCTGCTGCCATCACCGCCACCCAGCAAGACAGTGCTGGCAGAGCAGAGGAGCCACAGTGCAGCCCAGGCATGGGGTCTGGGCAGCTGCAGCTGCAACAAGAAGGACCCGGCAGCGGTGAATGGCAGGGGCTGCTTTTACCCCACACCGAGCATCAGCTTCTTCTCAGCTTGGGGGGGTGAGTCTGGAACAGGTGCAGGGAGCCCAGGGTCAGGGATGTGCACATGGTCCCCGCCAGTACCATGGGGCTGGGGCCAGTGGCAGTAGCAGCCAGAAGGAGCCACTGCTACCTGGGCTGCCTAGAAAGGCCGTCCAGCTGTGGAGCCACCCCAGCCCTGCTGTGCGCCCAAGGGGCAGCAGGATGCGCCATGAGCCCGACGGCGCCTGGGCCAGGAGGGACCAATGGACCTACTGCAGGCCGGACAAAGTCCCTCTGTGGGGGGCCGTATTTTGCCCACCCCTGCTCTAGCTAATACTATTGCCACCTTACGGAGGGGGACCTTGGGAGAATCAGGCTCAAGACTCAATGATCCCAGTCCCAGCCTCATCCCACTGGACTACATGGGCCCAGCACCTGTAGCTAGCCAGATACAGTCTGCTCTCTTCTTAAACCCTTCCCTCTAGTCCAGGCTGCTGCTTCACTCCTTTGGCCACAGAGATACAATGGCAAATTGACCACCTTGGTGCGTCAACTGATGACTGAGGCTAGCCGCAGCTTCCCTGAAGGAGCAGTAAGTGATGGATTTCACTGGTAGGTCACACTGGGCCCCCTATTCAAAGCCAGGGCATCTAGCAGAGCTCCGTGTCCCTCCTCCCGGCATAGGCATCACATAAAACTACTTACCATAGACATGTTAGTGTCGCTGGGTGACAGCAGGGCTGAAGCATTGAACAAGGTTGTATTCACTGCAGAAAAGGAGTTTGTTGTAAAAAAACACATATCTTAAAAAATAGCAAGGCTTCATCTGAAGGGACACGCCGTTTCAGCCTAGTGAGCCCTGGCAGTTGCGACAGACGCTGCCCTTCTGCTCCCCAGAGAGAGGAAAAGACACCTAAGAGCGATCCTCTGCAAGGACTTGCTAGCAGCATGGGGCTGTGGGCTGTTTTGAGAGCTCTGAGCAGCTACCTTGAGGGGAACCGATGTCAGGAAGTCTGGATGAGTGCATCGCTACACACCTGCCAGGGGCCTGGGGGTGGGAGGCTCTAATGGGAACACCTGCCTCAACTGGAAGAGCAGACCACAGCTTGCAGGGCTCTGGAGGGCTAGTCCTGGTTCTAACACCAGCAGCAACTTCTCCCTGATGAATATTATGGGTGGGCTCCCATTCAGACAACACGACATCTCCTATGGGTGGCAAGCCAAGAGTTGCATCACGCTGTGCTACCACGAAACCGGTGGCATCTTCCCTTATCACCTGAGCATGGCCAAAGAGACACCGACTGCCCCAGCAATTCCTGTGACCATAAACTCACGTCAGGATGGAGGAACGGAGCCTGGAGTCTGCAGTATCTCTGGCCTCCCCATCCACTGACAGAGAGACCAAAGCCCCAGACTCCTGGGCTCTCTGCAGCTAGGACCTAGGCTGCTGCCTGATGTACTGTTATATCCGGCTCCTTCCCAGTGCCAAGTAACTGCTGCTATGAGTGAGTTTCCTTTCATCATAACCGTACAATCCTGCTTACCACTGCTTCAAGGACCTTGTATTGACTGTGCAGTCCCTTCTGCTAAGACGTTGGGGACAGGGGATCATCACTTGCAAGGTCCACCTGAAAGAAGCCACCACTCTTGGGAGCAGGTCAGACCCCAGAGGGGATACCGGCAGCTCTCTCGTGTAGCAGAGCTCACGCTCATTCTTTGGAGGGCTCCTCTCTGGTCAGACCTGCTTGGCTCTGATGAGACCTCTCCCCCTGCTCCTGCCCTTCCTGGAATAAGAAGGACCCGTCTCTCTATGGAAGCTGTGCTCTGAGAGTCACCTCATGTCCAAGGTGAGATTTCTCTTGCCCAGCCTGGACCCCTGGCCTCTAAACCCTGCCTGAATCTTTTGGGGAGGGAGAGGATGAATCACGAGAGAGAAAGTTGTCTCTCAGGGGAAACCTGAGTAAAAACCCCACAAGGCTCTCAAGCGTCTGTGGGGCCTTCTTCTGGAGGATCCTCACAGCCTGGAGCCACTACTAATCTGTCACGAGTAGACGGTGAGCCACCTGTCTCTGCTGCTTGCCTATGGCCTCCTTCAGGATCTGGATGCAGAAGGATGACCTCACTTGAATGCACACCATGCATGCTTGCATCCAAGCTGACCTCCTGGCAGGCAAAGTCTTTAAAGTTTTGGGATGTCCTTTTTGTCAACGCCAGATTTTTGAGAGGCGGCCCAGCCTCAACACAGTCTGTCTCTCCCTTTCTGTGACAGACACCAGCGGCAAATGAATGAGGGAGAAGCGACTGCTGGGTTAGAATCAGAGACCTCACTGCTACAAAATGCCACTCCGCTGCCCTAGCGAGAGGCTCGGGCCTGTTACCCTGGATTTGTGTGGTGTCAGGGTTGCCGGGAGTTTTCCTTGGGGGTTAGATTATGGACTTGTCTAAGGTGGTTTGCATAGAGGTGATCACAGGCAGGGGGG
>NW_017729020.1:4824525-4855875 GCF_001723915.1 Gavialis gangeticus | reverse complement strand
CAGGCAGGGGGCTGGATGGGTTGACCTCTCAAGGTCCCCTCCAGCCCCACTTCTCTGTGATCCTATGACTTCTTTGGGTGTTCACATGCAGAATGGAGCTTTTCCAGAACCAGACATAGTTGCGAGTTCTACTGCTTTAAATTGCTCATGCCCCAACATAGAGTATGCTGTAGCATGTGCTGTATTTTTGACCACAAGGTCCATCAGTGCTTCACACAAATGGAGAGATTGGAGTAGAGCTAAGAGTAGGACACCTTAAAAAAATGGAAGAGTATCAAACATGAAATAAGTCGACCATTTATAGAGTGATACTCACTTGAGATTGAAAGCAGCCAAATAGATGTGTGCAGCAGAGACAAACATGGTACAAATCAGTTATAACAGTCAAAAGCCATTCCTGTTACACTACCAGAAAAAATATTAAGCACTCAATGGGCAATTACCATATGCTCTCAGTGTTCAGGAAATGCTCAGAGCGACCAGGGTGAAAGCTCAGGTCAAGGAAGGTTGCAGCTATAAGAGGGCTTTTGGAATTGCAATTCTACCATACGGAACGAACGGAGACTGGGTTTGCTTCAAACGAGGACACCATGTGTGCTTTGCCTTTGCTCAGCTGCTTGAAGCCAGCTGGGTAAGAGCAAGGCAGGCTAACCCCACTGTCCCCCAGAGGACGGGCCTCCAACTCAACTGCAGAGAAATCACGGAGGTGGCTGTTCCACCTCTGTGGGATAGATGATGCTGGCTAAACACAGCGGAGGACTCCAAGACATCCCAAAGCCACCTGGTGCTCAAAAATGGCCCCTTTGTGACCACACTCCCTTATGGGGCCCAGGTCCTGCTTTCACATACAACACAGCTCCAGAGAGTATATGACAGGGTGGCCAGAATTCCTTCTGAAAGTCCCCAAAAATCAGACAACTGATTCCCCTTGCCCCCAGCCCACTCCTGGATCCTGGGTGACCTGTGTGGAACCAGGGGGGAACCCTCATGCCACATAGTCAGAAACCCAGTCACCCTGCATCACTGTTGGCTCTCGCTGTTGGGCGGTCCAGGGCTGCAGACATGAGCCTACCAAGGGAGAAGGAACCCGATCCTGATCCTCTGCTTGTTCTAACCCAACGTTGCTCTGCACTGGTTGTTTATTCCCAACCAGAGGTGAGCTCATGCTAAGGCTTCACACTTGATCAGACCAGGGTGTCCACAGCCTTGCTGGACTAAGCCCTTACATTCAACAAACAACTGCAGAGTTGTTAAAAAGGAGCATCAGTTCACCTGTCCCCTCCCTGATGCACCCAACACACACATTTTTGACCACCAGGACTCAACAGCATTGATCTAACATCCCACATGTTATGTCAGGTGTAGGCCACTGGTGTGCAATCACATATAGGCCAACTATGGCTATGGAGGCTACTAACATTGTTTCCCACACTTCTGTCTCCAGGGCGAGGGTTAGGTTGCAGTACGTTTCCACCTCTTCCTTCCACCATCGTTCTTTTAAAACAAGAACGCCCAAAGGGCTCCCTTTTCCTTACAGCACTAGCACACCCAAGGGAAAATGTTTCCTACTCATGTGACAAACAGCAAGGTCTTAGTTCCAAAGAGTGTAACGGGAACTCTGGAAAATTTGGACATGTGATTCAAGAGCCAATCTGGATGGGAATGACAAAATGTCAGTACGATTTGGTGGGTTGGCTTGGGGTGGGCTAAAAGTGAGCCCGAATTACAGCCATGTCAGAGAAGAGTACATCTTGGCTCTGGAAAAATGCAGGTTGTGTCTCACCCACCATCCTTTTGCTTTCCCTGGCCTACATCTTGTGTCATGTTGCGGTGGCAGACACTGGGCCTAGGCTGTAGGCAGCTGTTAGACACAGCAACACACAGCTCCCCACCCCTATACCAACCCGTGTCTAAAAAGAGACCAAGGTGTGGGGGGAAAAAGGGTCAGGAGGAGGGATCACTCAGAAGGGTGTCTGAAAGCCACTGATCATCCCACTAAAAACGTCATCCCACCTAACTGGAGAGGACAAATTCACCCTGGAACATGCATTTGTGAACCATCCTGCTCTGGCTGCAGGATGTTAAGTGAGGATGGCTTTCATCTCTCCTAGCTGTTGTTCTGTGCTTGACCATCTATGGAGGAGGTCTTCTCTAGGCTCTCATCTTTCAGGGATGTTCTGGCTTGCTGGGAGATGCTGAGTAGTTTTCGGGAGCACTGCTATTTGTGGGGGGGTTGGGTCAGAGCACATGATGATGGGGGAGATGGCCTTCAAAAGAACCCCTACCTTAGAGAGCTACCTCCTTGGCGGACAGGTACAGACATATGCTTAGAGGTCCTGAGCCCAGAGACGCATGGGCCATATTATTGCGATCCCTCTCTCATGGGAGAATGTCCTTTGGCTGAGATAACACCTAGCCCACAACAGCAGGAGATTTGGGTTTGATCCAGGCTGCTGGTATCTTTGCCTCCATTTCACAGAGGAGGAAACCGAGGGAGGTGAGCCCTTCAAGCCCAGATGTAGACACCAGGTCTCCTGCCACCCAGCCCACATCTCATGCTACTGCCGTAATCCCCCAGTGGAAGCTCACAGCCCAGAATCAGATGCCCACGCATCCGCATCCCAGTCGGCACAGATCAGTCAGGAGGCCTCTCAAAACTCCTCCAGACCTCAGCCAGACCCCAGTGCGGGCAAAGCTCAGACCGTGTCCTCACGCAACGCTCAGCAGGGAATAATAAGACTCGTGCTCACCTTGGTCAGGAGCGATGCACTCGCACTTGTACATGGTGACGTAGTCCGGCCTGAAGTCTGAATTGATGGGGTAATAGTTGAAGGCTCCAATCATCTTCTTGATGGCGTCGTAGATGAAGATGAAGCTGATGAGGGTGGAGAAGCCCTCCTCAGTGAAGCGTGTGATGTACTTTATAATGAAGCTGGCATCGGTGGCCACCAGAATAAGGCACTGCAGGGCAGAGTGGAGGCCGATCCACAGGCGAAACTCCATGTAGTCGATGCTGTTGCCTCTAACGGGGCACACCCAAAGAGCATCACACAACAACAGGGTTGGCCCGTTCCCTCAGCGCCAGGAGACCGAGGCCCAGGGAAAGGTGTCACCATACGGGAACGGAGGAAGAGCCCTCACAACTGTCCAGTTAATGGTTTTCCTAAAGCCCTCACTTCCCCATGCTCCCATGCTCATAGACCCACTGTGATGGAGAACAGGTTTTTTAGCCTCTCTGTCTAGGGCAACAACCCAGACCCAGAGCCCATCAGGCTCAGATGCACAAGGATTTTTAGGCTTTCAGGGTTGGGGCTCCCTCCACTCCCCTGGGCTTGGATGCAGGCTGGGCTGGGAGGCTGGGACCATCCCTTCACCTACTTGCTGAAGTCGAAGAGGAGCTTCTCAAATATGAGAATGGGTCCTGTGCTGCTCAGGATGATGAGTGGCTGCCCGGCAAAGAAACAGAACACCGAGCCCGCCATTGCCGTGCCGAGGAAGCTCTCCATGACACCCTGGAGAAGGAGAGGGCCCAAGGTCTCAATGTAGGGATGAGAGACGGGTGCGCTGGGCTGCCCCCTCACACAAGGGACCATGGGTGGTGGCCAGACTGCAGGAGTGCTGAGAACAGGGCGCAGCGATGGGTGCCAGCTCTCTCACCTGTCCTCCCTCCCTGTGGTACAGATCACTAATCCCTTCCCTCCACCTTGTCTCCTCCAGACAGACGCCAATGGGTTGGGGTTGCATGGGGAAGAGGTGAATTAAGGCCTGGGTGTCTTACAGGCCTTTCAAGGACTCTGTTGTGTATAGGCACATGCTGAAAGGCAATTAGGGCACTAGTTTGGGCTGCGGGGGGAGATGCTGGGATACTTCTAGGGCTCAGATTTGGAGGGAATGTGTCTTTCCATCAAGGGTTAGGATCTGCCCTTGGCTGAGCAGGGGCAGTTCACAGAGAAGGAGTAGGAAGGACCTTTTTAAGGGCATCTGGGCAGGCATGTAGCCAGTGTAGCAAAATGCCATCTTGGTCTCTTCCCGGACCAGGTGCGGCTGGTGAACTCAGACTGGTGGGGTGGTGGAGCTTCCCACGGGAGCAGGGAGGCAGGGTTTGCAGCCAGCCAGGAGTGGGGGGTTGGGGTTTGCAGCCAGCCAGGCACTTCGGCCAGTAGCGGGGAGGCTGTGACCATCCCCCAACCCCTGTGGGATGCTCCACTGTCCCACCAGTCTGAGTTCACCAGCCGCGGCCGTCCCAGACTCTGCTATAAGGTTTTTCCTTCCCATTGTCTCCTCACCTGCTTGTCAATCTGGTTGCCTCAGGTTACGGCTACTATGTCACCTCAAGCCGGTACGGGGGAAGTGAACCTAGTCTCTTTTGTTTTATCCCTAACCTCATGGCAGAGGGGTAGTGGCTCAAGAGATTTCAATCTCTGAGTTGACCCGTGATGCTTTTTAAATTGGTTGGTTAGCCTTAAACAACACCTGCCCTGATTGGACTTGGAAGGTGTGGTCAGAAAAGTTTATTTAAGAGCCCCTTCTTCCTGGAGAGAGGAGAGCCATTCTGGAAAGCATGGAATAAGCTCACAGCCTCTGGGGTTCTGCTGGGCTCCAGATGAGTAGGAAGGGCCATTTTGGGGAACATGTGAGCAACTGCCCAGGCAGAGAGATGGGGATCGCTCTCTGGAAACTCACTGACACACCATGAAGTGCTTGCCTCCAGAGGAAAGCTCAAGCAGCCTCTGGATGATACTTGTGAGTAACTTACCTAAACCTTATCTAAAAATATAGCTTGCTGTCAAGAAGATACATGTTTAAAGGCTACCTAGCCACACTGTTTGTTCTAAGGTTATTCTTCGATATTTCTCTAACCTGTACCCTTTCCCAAGCCTACTGTCTGTAACCAATAAAGGTCTCCACTGTATCAAGCATGGTAGACTCATTGGGAGGTGGTTTGGGCATGCCTTTTTTTATTCCCTTGGCTTGGATGACCAAGGGAGGCTACTTTTTGTGCCTCAGGCTAAGGGAAGCACCCCGCGTTCTCACAGCAGGTGAAGCACTCTCAAGGTCTACAAGGCCCGTGTATCCCAGGGGGCACAGGGATGAAGACAGACCAGAACCCCTGGGTGGTGGCAACAGTGGCCCCAGGCTTGCAGGTGTGCTCCAGGAAGGGGGCCAGCCAGATGTGAGGTGCCCCAGGGAGGCACTCAGAGTTTGGTAGGTGGTCTGGCACAGTGAGGTAGGTGGCTCAGCACAGGAGCACCTGCTACTGGCCTGCCACAGCCAGCACACAGACTGGTCAGGCACTGGCACTGGGGACAGGGCATGTGGGCAGTGAAATCTGCCCTGCTGGGTGTCTCACAGCCCAGGGCAGCTGATGCACAGGTTTTACACCAAACCAAACTCCAGTACAGCTTCTGGCTTGAGCCCATCTCTACCAACTCCCCTCCTCCTCCATGTGGCTGGAGCACTTCTCAGCTTGCACTTTACCTGGTAGTTGTCCGTCGCATCACCAAGCAACCCCCCGAAGGTGATGGCATTGGTGATGCAGCCCAGGTAGATGAAGAGGATGGCAGAGATCGACTGGATGTGGAAGCCTTCATAGAAATCACTCAGGAACCAGGGCAGCTTCCTCTTGATATCCAAGTACAGGCCCCCACAAAACCTGGGAGAAGGAGGTGGAAAGATCTGCCTTGCAGCCATGCTGTGAGCCCCCAGCCCAAGGAGCTCACTTGTAGGTGCCCAACAGCAGCTCCACGCAACCCACAAGGAAGGACAAGCAAACACGTGAGACCTCTGTGGCACTGGTGTGTGTCAGGGAGTGCGTTCAGTGGCCAAGACTCCTCTGTGGCCCTCCCCTCACAACTGCTCTTGGATTTCTGCTCCACGTCTACTTTAAAACCAATGGCAGCAGTATTTTTATTCGGGCAGCACTGAGAGAGTTGAGTGACTTCCCAGATCATCATCGTCTGCTAATCTATCTCCCCTCCACAAGCATTAACCCCCCTCCATCCTTTTTACTGGTCCCGACGTTCCACTGTTCAAAATACCCTTTCCTCTGCAAAGCTTTCTGTCTGCTAGCCATTCCTGGCAATGCCAATCTTTTCTTTCACAGCCCCGAGAATTTTTGTTTAGCTCTGGCTAAAAACCTTTCCTCAGGTGTGCTCATATTAACTCAGGTGGGGAAACAACTGGTCGTGAAGGGCTGGAGGCACGGCCAGGCTGCCCAGGAAGGCTAGATTTTATTTTAGCACTCTGAGAAAGAGAGACACCATAATGCTCACAGGACTAATGACACAGTATCTCTTGACTATTTTCTGCCTGGTTTGCTGTGGTTTTTTATACTTAGTACAAAACCTAGCAAATTGGTGCACATGCCAATGGTTAGACTTGTTTTAGCTTTGATCCTAAATGTTGCATCCCTTGATCAGCCCACCTCAGTGCAAAGGTGATCAAACCAGTGTTCCCAGTGCACAGAGCTCTGGTGGGCCCCTGGGGTGCTGAGGCCCTGCAAAGCATTTAAGCAGCCGAGGTACTACCTACCTGCCCGTCCAGAGAAGTTCCTCCCCGACTTCGTGTGCAGCTGGCATCTCTCCATCGTCACTGCCACTGCCACCCCCTCCACCGCCGCTGCCTCCGGCTGCTCCGCCAGCCACACCATTCATTTGCCCTGCCTCGTTCAGGGAGAACACAGATTTCCTGAAAGCATACAAGAGGCTCTGCTTTCTGGAGACCTTGCTGCACGTCTGCCCAGGCCGGTCTTTTGTGTAAAGTGCCAGACTCTGGAGTCAGGTGAGAATTTCAGCTCTCAAGCCCCATGGCTTGTAGGGGCTAACAAAATAAGACCCCACCAAGGCTCAAAACCTAGAGGACCAACTGAGAGCCCTCCAAAGTCTAGTTAAAAAACAAACCCTTCTGATTTCCAGAGACCACTCCGAATGGAGCCACGGACTCTTTTTTATGTGAGTTAGGTCCTTAGCTTAGGTCCCACCTGAACTCCTCACAGCCAGAACTGGCCAGGACTTGCCCCATCCTGCCAAAACTTTTCAAGGTTTCACACATTTCCCCATCCCCTGCTGGTGATTCAGCCTCCATCGCATAAGTTGCCCAGAAATTCCTGGCCTTGGGAAAGTGCTTCAAACAAACTGTTGTGGACACCTGTATATTCCTCTGCATAAGTTGGATTTGGGTGATGCATCAGTTCCTAGTGATAAGCCATTTATAGTTGACTAATTCCCAGCGAGTCCCTTATAGCCCTGGGCTTTGCTTCCTGGCTGTCTGGAAAGTACATTTCTTGGGATTAGCTCCTGCATGAAATGCTGCCATCTAGGCTACACCAAGGAGATGGCACTTGGGTCAATCTAGAATGGCACATCGAACAATATTATAGGGACAGTTTCGACAAGGATCGAGCTGGCTTTCCTATCAAAAGGAATAACCTGCTAGGCTAGTCAGGGACAAGCTAGTAAAGTTCCACAACTAAAGCACCACGGTTCATCCATTTCAAATGGGGGTTTGTTTCTGCAAATACAGTTTAGCTCCGGGTATTGTGAAATGCATCCGCTCACATTGCTGAGCTGCTTATGCTCGTTGGCCTCTGTGTAACACCAGGACCTGTCACTAGACTTAGTCCTAATTCACTACTCTAACTTGCTGCAAAGTCAAGCTTGCTATGCTGCTCATAGCAACTCTTAGCTTTTTAAAGCACCCACTTCATAGCACTTGACGAGGAAGGTCAGTGTCACTACTCTCTGTTTCCACACGGATGTGTGGACGTGACTTCCCAAAGTCACACGCCAGGCTGGAAGCCCAGCAGGCGATACACCCTGCGTCTCCTGACTGCCTGATTTCTGGCTTGTCACTAGCAGCCCCGTACCTCTTGTCAGCAGATGGCAGTTTCTTGGGGGGCTCTATTCGGATGTTGGGATCCCACTCGCCAGGTGGCAGGACAATAACTTCATCCAGAAATTCATCAATCCCAGCGATCAGGTCTTCTCGGTCCCTGGCTTTGTAGGCAACGTCACTGAAGAGCTGGAAATCAATAGAGACAACAAACTTTTCGCTCAGAAGACCCCAGTTTCAGCTACCCCCTGTGCCTAGCTCACACTTTAGATCACTGCAGAGGTTGACTCACTCCTTGCTGGTGTGAAAATGGTGCCAGTGAATGCTACTTAGACAATGTAGGCCCTCCTGGCTGTTACCACAGTGCAGGCTGCGGACATCTGGAATGCCACAATGCAGCCGGGACAGAACTTATCCTTCTGCTCCAAAACCACAGTCCCCCATCAGATAAGCCGCAAAAGGATGAGCAGAGCACAAAGAAGCCTCTAACACACACTGAGATGTGATCCAGAGGTGGGTCATGGCAGGAGCACACCCATAGCGGCACACGTGTGGGCAGAACAAAGGTGTGACGGCACAAGGATGAAACTGCTTCTTAGCTTGATCCGGCTCAGCTGCAGTTGCTGTGTCTTGACAGCTATTACCACCCGTGCTAGCAAGATGAAAGAATGTCGTGCCAGGCTGTGCTAAACTCCCGTGTGCACTTTGCTGGACAGATACACCCCTACACTTGCACTTTCTACACACACACCCACACATACAGCTGCTTTATTTTAGTAATTTAAAGTGAATTCTTGTGCACACCAGCTGCTCAGCTCTTGGCAACTGGACTACAGTGGAACCGCATAGATTTTCAGCTGTCAGTTTGGCCGCCTGGCTTTAATCCCGGCTCTGGGGGAGCGTGTCACTCCAAGCTGGGGAAGGTACGTATGGAATGGATGCCTGGATGGGGTGCACGTGAAGGGGATGTTTCCTGAGCAGGCGTTGGTCATGCCTTGGGTACTTACGTCATCCACCATGAGGGTCGCGATGGCTCTGCCAATCTCATTGTAGGATTTTGCTTTTCCGGAAGGGCCCAGGAGAATAAAAAGGAACCTGATGCAAAAAGACAGCGCTTGTGAGTCCATGGCTGGCCTGGCAATCAGTGCCAGGTTAATTCACAGCAGTGCCCAGCGCACAGGATCTTGGCCTGGGGCACCTGGGGGAGAAGGCCGTTTCAGTACTGACTGTAGGGGTTTGCAAAATGCGGGAACAGGCCTTGGGAGTTTCACTGCTTGGTTATCTCGGTAAAGGACCCGATCCAAATCCCACTGCTGTCCAATGGGGCATGGCCCACTGAGGTCAGTGAGAGCTGGACTGGACCTTTTATGCCTATGGCAATATGTGATAAAACATCAGGGCTCCCTGACCCGCCAGTGCCTGGGATAAACGGGGAGGTGAACGATTCTGCTAGTGGCCCTGACCAAGAGGAAGCGCTTCTTTCCCCGAAGAGTAGGGGCTGGTAGAGCTGCATTCAGCCCTATTTACAGATGGAGAAGCTGAGGCAGATACAGGGAAGGGAGTTCCCCACCATTACAGACCAGATCAGTGGTGGAGCCAGAGAATGAACCCAGTAGTCCTGATTCCCCGAATACTGCGGGTTAAAAAAGGGTCCATTATCCCTTCAGCTCTGGGGGATCTGTGTTGCTCTATTACCGTGGGCCACTTCTGTGAGCCACATGAGACATGACTTGGACCCCTCAGGAGCCCAGAGACCTGGAAAGAAAGTGCATTCCCACCTGTTTCTGAGGGCAATGCATGCTTCCCCGGTGCCTTGGTGCTGACCCTGAGACCTTTCCTGGGTCCCGGCACAAGCCCGCTGGGTTTAACTGACCAGCAGCCTACCTGGTGGGGACAGGCACCTCCGTCACTCCACCCAGCATCGTCGCCTGTATAAGCCGCACGAAGGCCACGAAGGGCTTGTCGAGGAAATCCACTTCTCCCACCAGCACGTTGGAGGCCTCCGCATCTTTGGGGATCTTCTTCATGAACTTGTTTTTCAGCTGTTCAAGGGACAAGGGGCATTTGTAACCACTCCAATCATCTGTCATTCTCATTTTGAGGATCTGTTTCTGGTGGATACTCACTAGTCCCAGCTGAGCTCTGTCAAGGAGTGGGCGCAGCTCCTTGCCCCTACCTACGTGGCTACGCTCTGTTCATAAGACCTACTGACTGGTGATGGGCACCTCCCACACACTGCCAGGACCGCAGGGCTGACCGTCGCTGAAGCCCGACTCTCTCCCATGCTCCTATGACTCTGGGAGCTCACAAGTCAGGAAATGCCATGAAGGTGCGACTCAGGATAACACCGAGAGCGATAGCAGAGCTGGGACTCGCCCGGACTCAAAACCACACCTGTGCATGTGCTCGCGTCCCACACACTTCAAACCCGACTTTTGTGCAAGCCAGGCCAGGTGGGCATGTGTGTCTGGGTGGTTGTGAAGAGGGAGACTTTGCAGACAGAGACCTTCATGAATCAGTACTGATATATGGTGTGCCACCTGCACAGTGCTAGCAAAACGAGAGCCAACGTGCTTATGCTCTGCTCTGACTGCAAGTTTCCTTTACCTCTTCTTCCAAGCCCATGGGCCCCATTGGCTCCCTTCACAAAAAATGGAAGAAGACCTCAGGGCCCTGTAGTTCCTGTCTTGAGCTTCTGCTTTGCAGCTCTTTCCTGCCCCCGCCACCTCAGAAAAGCTCCCTTAGGGCGGAAGACAATTCACGGTTCCAGGAGGCCTCATTGTATCAATTCCTCCCTGGGTCTCCTGTCCCCTGCAGCCCTTTCATTATTCTTCATCTGAAAGGGTGCAATACAAAGCCAGGCAGGGTGTTATTATAATCTATATTGCCAGCATGAGGAGAGGCATGTGAGCCAAGCAGCAGGCTCACCCTCTTCTTCTAAGCTTTTAAATCCAAATGGAAAAAAATCATCGTCATAACACAACTCCTCCAAGGCAGCTCGGCATAACTGAGAGCGCCGACTAAGCTTCACTTAAAACTTAAAAAGTCCCTTTGTAGTGGGTCTAAGAGGCTGATTAAAACCCGGCATTCTTAGGAACTAAATGCTTTGCATATCTTAGTGTTAACTCTCTGTGCACCGTGGCTAGAGGCGATATTGCAGAGGCAGATGCCATGTGCTCAGCTGCTGCAACTTGCTCCAAATGCCAACCAGTCCCTCCGTCCTGGTTGCTAGCAGAGTTGAAGCCCATCCAGCAGGCTGCTTTCCTGGGGCCCCTTCGCCTGAGCAACCAAGCAGGTGCTACTCTCCCCTCCTGCTTGTGACAGTCACTCTGTGCTTCCCATTTCACAGCAAAAGGCAGCTCTAAAGGCCGTTTGGGTCACAAGGTTTGGAAAGGAGTGAGCAGAGATTCGGCAAAAGCACCCAGAGGCATCCTCCGGCTGGCAACTGAGGCAAGACTGGTCCCTATGGCGAACATGATGGGATTTCCTACTGGGCATCAGCAGTTTGTAGCGCATCAGGGCGGGAATCAAAAGGTGACCTGTTTCACCTCCCTCATGCTTCCTGGGACCCACAAAGGCCGTCTGCCTTCGCCTGTGGAAATGTAACTGCGATGCTGCCCGTTGGACCGTGGCAGATGGAGTTCAGTGGAGCAGGCCAGACGCAGGATCCACCTCCCACTCACACGACACTAATGCTTCTCTACACAAGCTGACTTTTGCCAGGAAAGTCAGGATTCAGGGCTCAGAGATGGAGGAGGCAGATGGGTTGGATGGGACGGCTGCCCTTTATCCAGTCCCCATGTTAGGAGCTATGGCAGAGGCAGCTCCCTGATGCATGGACTGCGTGACAGTCAGAAGTGCCGCGATCTCTTGTTTGGTTGCTAGAAAAGCGCACAGCTTTTCACTAGAGTGCATGTCACGCGAGGCCGGGGTGCGCCCTTGCCCTTTGGTGCCTGAGGCAGGCACCTCCCAACATTCACCGTCCTAGGCAACAATGAGGTGGGAAAGGACCCGTGTTCCTTTCCCTGTCTTTCCTGCTTCCATCCTTTGCTGGTTTCTCCATGAACAAACTTCCTCTGACCCATGCGCTGCTGGTGGCACCTTTCTTTATGCCAGCCAGAGTGGCGGCTCGTTACCGTACATAGTGATATTTTTTTCACATCAGCCATCAGCTTTAAATGAAGCACTTATAAATCAGTCTATGCACGTGGTTACAGTTGTTAGGGACTCCCTCAGCCTTGCACTCACAGGCCATTCTGGTTATGCTAAGCTTAGCTGCAGTGTGCAAAGGGGTTTCGGGAGGTGCTGGCAATTTCGAACCATTTTGCATTAACTTCTCTGCCTAGTTGTAAAAGGACGAGCGCCTTCAACAGGGCCCCATCAGCATTCCCCATTGCTGTGTCACTTCCCAGTTTGTCAGGGACATGCAGCGTGAGCAGACATTTTGCCATTTGTTCCTGCAACACCCTCATACTTTGGATGGGCAAAGCAGAGGAACTGTGTATCTGGGCACCTTTGGCTTCCATCAAACCATTTGTTTCCCCAGCATGGCACGTTCTGATTAACATAAAGACAAGAGGCTGGTCACACCCTGTCCCACCCATTCCACAAAGGCCTCAAAAGCCCTACTCATGTTCCTGTTAAAATGCAGTGGGAGAAGGGTATCTTGGAGTCTGCATTTGGGACCAGGTCTCTGAGGGGAGGAAACATGATTCTCCAAGGAGGGGATGATGTCTTCTTCACTTCCACACCGTCTTAGCCTCTGGCTAGCAACTGAACCAACTGCACTTGGCTGTCTGGAGCTCTGCATATTTCCAGAATTGTACCGGGCCTTGTTTTAGCACATACAGGCTAAGAGTCGGCAGGAGCACCTGTACAGGGATGTTTTGTGAAGCTTCCAGGGAGGACAGCAAGGTTTATAACTGGCAGGATGGCAAAGAGATTCAGACCTCCTGCTTTTAGGGCAGTATCCTGGGTACAGCCTGGAAGCCTCATTCAGTCAAAACTCTTGCTAAGACAAGCCTAGCCTATGTTGGAAGCAAAGCATGCAAACACACCTAAAATGGACTTAAAATACAGCCAACACCAGGAGCCTTGCCCGGACACTCTTTCTCCATTGTCTTTACTGACAACAAAAGTGTGCGTCTCAACAATAAACACAGGTTCTTCCCCATGTTTCCTATCAAATGCCCAGGCTTTACAGTGGCAGTATAGGTATATGACGGTATACTTATTATGCACCTTGCAATTCAAATCCTGCAGAGTCCTACCCCTGCTCAGACCCTGAGTCAGTAGCAGAAGTAGGCCCTTATCTTTTACATGGGTCCAGGAACAAGAAGGAGGTATGGTCACATGCACATGTTGTGCATTGCCTATTCCCCTTGTTGGATGAACCATGACCTGTGTCCAGAACAGCTATTTACTGCTGTGGAACAAGTCAGGAGCTTCCTGCTGCTGACAATTACTGTATTGGCTCTAAAGTGCATGTGTACCCACCCACACACACAAGCAGAGGTTTCACTACAGCCCTAGCCACTCCGATGATGGGAGTTTTGGCCAACTGAATATTGCAGGGTTTGACCTCTCAGAAACAACCAGGGAGGGAAAACACAAATAATCTCCATTAACAGCGAGGCACTTCGCCATACTGTTAATGGAAATGAAGTGACCCTTGTTGCTCCATTGCATGATATGATAAATAGTTGTGATAACTAGCAAACTCCTTAACTTCACCTTTAGAGCCAGACATAGTTCTCACTGGAGAATAAATGAGGTGCTGCTATACTGTTGAGACCCACGTGCTATGACTATATGAATAACCATCCTCCCCAACTTCACTTCTCACCCTTACCTCTTCCCATATGCCTTGTTACCCAGAACTTCCTCAACAAAACTGTGGAGAAAATTACTGCCTCTTGCTATGAAGCCTGGCTACCAATTAAATTGCTGAGTTGATGTTTATGACCCAGAGGTAGGCATCCTACTCAAGTGTGGAGATAAAACCATGATGGACGTATATCCACCTCCTCACCATATGGATACAGACAGCTCTTAAAAACAATTATAATGCTGATACCTCCTTGACTTTTCATGGAGTCTGACTGCACAAAAACATCACCGGTGAGTATAAAAAATACCTGCCTAGCAGCAGCACTTACAACATGGCCACTAAGGAATTTTGTAAAGAACAGCCTGGCAATTTTGTGAGTCATTATCATCAACCCTAGCATCCTGGTGTTTTGGAGGGTTTTTTAAAGGACTCTGCACACTTTTTAAAAAGGTTGGGCTGCTGGTGCACTGAGAATACTGCTTAGCAGGGTAGCCATCTATAATGCCCACTCACTGCTTCTCATTTTCGACTTAAATAATCAACTTTTTCCAAAAGTGACAATCTTGTTTGGTTCTGCTTCACACAATGGTCACAGCCAAAAGAGGCTATCCATATAAATTATCAACATAAATGACAATGACTTATTCCACAGGAAACCGCATGAAAATTTGGAAGGTCAAGTAGTCACCTGCCCACGTGCATCTTCCATGAAACAAATGTGACTACGGAGAAGTGCATTTTCAGTGTCCAAGTGACCTAATAGAACATGCTGTTGAGGGATACCTCTGGGAAACCATCCTTTGTTGGATTGTGAAAACCAGGCACTTAGGAACAGTGCAGTTTTCAGCCTGGTACAAGCCAGTTGTGCATCCTGTCTCATTTCCTGTGTCCAGCGGGCACCAACAAACTGACACGACTCCAAAGAGGATGTCAAGACCCCCATAGCAGACAATACATCTATAGGAGAAGTCTCTTCTTCACCTGAGGCCACTAGTTCTTGGCATATACCTAGAAACATTGCTGCCCAGACCATTCAATTGTTTTCATCCTATCTGATCTACCTGCAGAATACACTCGTTATCCACAAAAGCATCCTCTAGTCCTTGGCAGGCTACCATGTGGTTGGCTTCCATCACGTCACGTGGCAACGCATTACACAGGGTCATTGTATTGTGTGTACCAAGGCATTTCCTTTTTGTTACTTTTTAATGTATCACCCCACTGTTTCACCGCACGTTGGCCTGTTCACCAAGACAAGGAGCTTGGTAGAGTCATAAAGGCATTCAGCATCCATGAGATCATCTGAAAAGGTAGGAGTGAAAATACCTAGGGGACATATTTGTTCAATCTACAGGGTGCATAGATGAGAAGGGATGTGAAAGATTTCCTTCTACAGGCTATTTCACAACTGCCTACTCAAAGGATTTTTGCAGCTTTCTCTGAGGCCTCAGGTACGTCCTAGCAGGGAAAAGACTCCAGGACGCAATCCCCTTTCATTAGTGTTATGTTCCAATGGAGCTGTTCTCTCGGCCTGAAATAACTTGGATCTGGGTGACTAGGACTACAGCACTGGGGAGGGCTGCGGGTTACTTTTAAATGCTCCTGCTAAAAGGAGGAGAATGAAAAACACATTTTTTTCTCATAATGGGAGACCATCTCTCATTTTGCTGTAGAAAACCTGGGTCCAAGAAAGGCGTTCAGAACTTACTACCTGATCTGTGCTTGGCGCCTCTGTAATGTCATTCATGCTTCGGCTCTGGGCATGGCCTAGGGAAGCAAAAAAAGGAAGAAAGACATGAGAAACCCTAGAGGCTACTATATAGGCTGCTATACACAGATACATGGGTCTGTGACTTTTATGCCCTTCATCTCTGTGGTTGAGAAGCTGGTGAAATGGGGAATGGGGCCCCACAGTTGCTCATTTCTATAGGAGCCTGCATTCAAGTCCAGTTTATGAGGGCATAAATCTGGTGTGACTAAAATGGGCAGGTTCTGTATGCGAAGTGGTATAACTGCAGGGACGACCATATTTACACCAGGGTCACTGAGATCTCATTCAGGCACCAAGCTGACCTTCAAGACTTTTCGAGCTATGCTGGCAAACCCCCCAAAGTGCCGATGTAGCTTTGCCTAGGGGGAATTTAAACCAGTACTGCAGTCAGAAGAAGCTATGCTGCTGAAAGGACATTGCAGTCAACGTAACTGTGTCTGCATTTGGGTGCTGCCTGGCACAGCGATGCACTTCACCTGGTTGGTTTAAAGTGCCTTGGGTTGTCTCTGCCGAAGGTGTAGCTACATCTTGGCCTGAAGTACAGACACCCTGAGTCACAATGTGATGCCGGATCTTTTCCTGCAGCAGGGCAATGACACCCTGCTATATGTTCAGGGCTTCTCTGCAATGCTTTTGATTTACTATACTGTGACATTTTAGTTATTCGTTATTAAGTCATCTGTGGCAGTACAGTGAACATTATTACACAGGCAGTTCACTGTAGCTAGCTTTGCTCTCTACCTTACCCCTAACTCGGTCAAGGGAAAGGTGAACTATAAAACTGAGGATAACTGCAGCAGAGACAAAACCCTTTATTAGACCAACTAAATAGTTGGAAAAATTGTTCTGTGCAAGCTGTTGGGTATAAACACCCTTCTTAAGGCATAGGGAGAGTCTACAGTTGTTTTGTGCTCTCCTGGATGGGACAGATGCCAGTATGCAAAAATGCAGGTCTCTGAAAATGCCAGTGTGGACCCCAAAGCTTGCAAAGAACAGTTTTTCCAACTATTTAGTTGGTCTAATAAAAGATACCACATTTACCCAAAGAACCTTGTCTACTGATGTCCTTAGATCCACACAGTTACAACCAACACCCCCGTTATACCTACTCAGCCTTTAAAAATACGTGCCATAAGATTACTGGGGAAGGTGTTACAGAAAGAGCTCCTGTGAGATGCTTCACCTTCTGATTATATGAAATACTTGCTATTAGTTATTGAACAGTGCAGCCTAATGGACTGATGCTTTATGAAGTATAACCCACCTCCAGCTCATCTTTTTCCATGCTAGGAATCTAAGGCTGGACTTAAAACACCATTAAGCAGGGCATTTTCTACTGGGCAAGGAGGGGGTGAGAATCTTTTCCTTTATAGGCTTTAGCCCAGTAAACACTTCTAGGAGACAGGCGAGGCCCAGGGAAGTGCTGCAATTTGCCATATGCAAGTCAGCAGCAAAACCCAAACCCCGGAGTATGGACCTCAGCCCAGTGTCTCTCCTCCAGACCTCCACAGCCTCGCGAGGCCACTGTTGGACTTACGTAAACGTCCGTAACTTGCGCTCTGCCTCATGCGGAGATCTTCGGTGGAGCGGTGAAAGGCAGCTCCGGCAGCCGGGGTCCGGACAGGGCTGCGAACTGAGGGGGAAAGAGCACCGAGAGCTATCGGCACCTGTTCCAGAAGCAGCCCGGTCAGCCCCTTCGAGCCGGGAGTGTGCGTGACCAGCCGGGCTGGCTAAACCTGGCCCGGCTACTTGAGATTTCACAAAACTAATGATAGTTTGCAGAAGTTGGCTCAATTTCTGCCTCTTCACTCACTTTGGTCCTACTCCGAGTCATGTTTCTGTTAGGAAAGGAGTGTCACTTCTGGGAGACACGCTGGATGTTTTCCAAGCCAGGCGACTTATCTCATTCACGTTGCCCACTCCAAGGCCTGTGCATCACCAGACTCCCACTCAGGCGCTATTTTGAGACCGTAAGTGTGATTTACCGATACACAGGCCAGCGCTTGTGCTCTCTGAGCAGGACGGACTGTCACACACTGTCAGTACCCACTCAGCTCCTTGCACGTGGGGCTTGCTCTCCAAAACACGCTTAAAACCCGATGGAAGAAACTGCAAATTTCCCAGGAAACAGAACTTGCTCGAGCACTCTACTGAGATGGTGCGAGTCTAAAGAGCAAGCAGCTCACTTCCCCCACAGCCATGTCAGTCCTGCCAGTCTCACAAGGGCTTAAATGAAATACCCCCGACCCTACAGAGAACCAGCAGCCTGGGAGATACAGGGAGTGAGCCCTGAATCTGATCTCACTTGTATCTTGGGGTAACTACACTGACCTTTGCTGGAGTCCTTCCCGATTAACCATGATGCACATGAGCTCGAAGTCTGATCTTTTGAGAAAGAAGGGGTTTGTTTTTAACACAGCTACTGTCTGGAATAAAACTAGTGTTTGCAGATGTTCAGTGCCTTTGGCTCACGTTCAGTACTACTGATGAACGAGGATGCTGTCCCATGTCCCAGGCAGACAGAGCTGTCTAGACCTCAAGAGTTTCCAAGGCTGGGGTAAATGCCATTTTTCCCCCACCACGAGAAGAAAAAACTTGGAACTTCCCTTGGGGTGGAAATTCCAAAAATAACCATTTGGGGATCGGTGAAGGGAAAGCCAGGCCCATCTTCCAGCTCAGTGCTGATGTCTGTAGGGAATAACTACCACAGCACAACACAAAGCTGGGCATCATTCAATTCCCAATACAGCTCTGCTGGTGGCACCAATGGGTCTATTCTGCTTTTTAGAGAACTGCTCTTCCAACAAACCTCAGTGTCTTACTGCTGACAATAGAAAGATGATTGCAAGGAGAACAGGTGTCCTGCTGCACGGGCCAAAGACCAAAAATCAGCTATCTGGGTCCTCAGTCCTAGCAATGGTTAAGCCCAAGGTCAGTTAGTCCAGGACCCATCCTGGGCTGGAAACACACCAATCCCTCTTTCCAATGGCTATGAGCAGCAACATTGTGCTCACAGACCGGGTTCACCTGTAGACAAAGCAGCCTGGAACCAGCAGGCAAAGCCGCCAATGCTACAGCCCGTGAGTGCCAGCTTCCAGCAGTGCTCCCTGCTGATGAGGCTTGTAAAGGACCTGCCCTGGAAGCACAGGTCTTGCTGGCCTTTGCTTCCTTTGCCTTTTCTGCCAGTACCACCAGCAATGCAAGCTGAAGCTGCAAGAATGAAGTCAGGGGACGTGGGCCTCTCCTGAGACTCCAACTTGCTTTGTGCAAACAGCTGTCAGGGAGAGTCATGGTTTGGGTTCCCTGACAGCCTCCACAGGGTTTGAAAGGGCTGTCTCGATTTTTGCATCTCGTGACCCTACTGCTGGGGTAGCCCCTGGGTCCTGACCCTTCCACCAGGCTGTTATTGGCTCCATCCATCTCTCCCTGCCTACCAGAGCCGCCGACCACGTCCTTACCACTACGAGGTGGCATATAAGATCTGTGAAACAGCCTGGCATCAAGACCAACCCCCCCATGCCCCCCGGCACTGCTGAACTGCCCACTAAGCCTACTGGTCGAGGTGCAGATGCAGCAGACTGAGGGAGCTGGGTCCCTTGCTTCTCTTCTGTGGGGAGGGGGATTTCTTCTCCACTCCTCTCTTGCCCGCACTGACAACCAAGGACCTTTTGCCATGGGGAAGGAGTCCATTAAAAAAAAATGAAACAAAAACACTGGGATTGAGCTACGTGTGGCCTGGATCTCAGGAACTCACTTGTGCTGGATGACACGGATTTGCCGATGTCTGCCAAGGACCGGTGGATGGGTTTCTTGGTCTGGTGGCGGTGCTTCCTCAGGAGGACATAGGTCACTTTCTCCCTCAGCTCTGGCTTCAGCAGGCCAGCTTCTATCTGCTTTTCTATGACATCATCTGAAAGGCAGACACGTGTTGGGGCTCCCTGGGCTGTGGAGCGTAACTCCCTCCTTGCAAACTCCTTGGGAGCTAGGATCTCTGTGGCTTGCAGCAGGGATCCCCAGTGGGCGATCTGCCACCCAGAGGCGGCCCATGAGTCACACTGGCCCCCCACCAAGCTTTCAATTATGCATTGAATGATAAGAGGGCGAAACAGCCCTGAGAAATGTGAAGGGCGGCCCTGAGTGCTGAACCACAGCTTGCCCTTGCAGGGCACTGGCAGGGCTGTCATTTCCCTTGCCTTTACCTGGCATGGCATGGAGCATGTCCTTGCTGTTTTGAATAATGTCCTTCACATCTGGTGGATGAAGACCTGAGCTGTCAATTTTAGGGACCCCTTCAGTTAATTACTACCTGTGACCACAGGAGACTGGACTCAATGCTCCCAAAAGCCCCTTCCAGTTCTGGGGTCCTACGCTCCTTGTGTTACAGGTGTGCTGCCTGCTTTCCCTTTGCTTTGTACACTGCACATAGAGACTCAGCTCCACGCTATCTGGATAGAAGTGACATCTGCAGTGGTTCATAAATGGCACAAGGCGTTGTACAATAAAAAACTGTCGCCGCTGGTAGCACCCAGTCATTCTGGCAGCAGGGACTGAGGGGGGATTTAATAGCAGCCTTCAACTACCTGAAGGTGGGTTCAAAAGAGGATGGGGCGAGACTCTTCTCAGTGGTGGCAGATGACAGAACAAGAAGCAGTGGTTTCAAGTGGCAGCAAGGGAAATTTAGCTTAGATATTAGGAAAAACTCTCTCACTAAGAGGGTCGTAAAGCCTTGGAACAGGCTACCCTGAGACACTGCAGAGTCTACATCCTTGAAGGTTTTTAAGATCCAGCTAAACAAAGCCTTGGCTGGGATGATCTAGTTGGGGCTGGTCCTGGTTTGAGCAGGAAGTTGGACTAGATGACCCCCTGAGGTCCCTTCCAACCTCATTTTCTCTGATTCTGTGATTCTATGAACAAATTTGTCCATCCTGTAACAACCACGACCTCTTGAGAGACTCCAGCTTAATTCTACTCTTATCTCTCCACTGCACCAGCATAAATCAGATTGATTTCTTTAGATGTACTCCTGCCTTGCAATTTGAAATAGTTCTGCAGGGTTAATGAATGAATAAGCAATGGGTAAACCCAATGATCGTGCCTCACCAGGGATGGTGCAATGGAAGAACAAAGAAGCAGTGAAATTACAAACCAACAAGCCAAGCTCCACTCTATCCATGCAGTCATTTGAGATATTGTTTTAACAAACCTGGGATGCTGTCACTTGGAAAGACCAACTAGCAAGCTGTTTTTCAAAGTGCAGTCTACAAAGCGATGGCCCAAAGCAAGCCGTGGGGTTTCTAATGAACTGTGTTTTCTCCTGCTACCACCAGAGCAAATCTGCTGAGTGTGAGTAATTTGTTATCTACATCATCAAAAAGCTTAGGCAAGGCAATTTGTTGTGTTCCAGTTTATGTCCTATGGTGTTCTCCCTGGCACTATCCATTCATCCTTCACTGCCTCAAATACCATTGAGAACCTGGCCACCGGGGACTGGAATCTCAGGGTCGACAGAGAACTGAACCCATAAAGCCCAAGGCCCTGATACCCTCCTACCTGCTGGGCCATCCTGCCTCACTAGCAGGCTGGATCTGCAGTCTGATTCACACTTTGCAGGCCGCAGTGGCTGTTCAGGTGCAGAACTAGGCTCTGCATCATTAGTTACCCCATGAAAAAAACTCTGAGGTTAGCAATGCTTCCTCTTGCTCCAGGGGAGGCATCAGAGAACAGAAATCTCTAGGGAGGCCATTAAAAGGACAAGCCAATTGTTCTTTGTGCCAAAAGGCTCATACCTATGATTTGTGGCAAGGAGTAGCCATCGAGATCCAGGAGCACTGTTCCAGTCTGCAGACACGTGCGCAGCTCAAACAGGCTGTGCAATGTTAACGTTGACACATGAGGTTTGCTCCATCTTTCCCCTCCTTCTTCTACCTTTTCTTCAAACTTTATCCACCTGAAACAACAATTGCTGCCATCAGGAATGGCTCAGGGTACGAGAGCGTGGCTAGCAGGCTTCTGCCTTGATGCACACGGCTGACTTGGAAAGAGACTGGGACTACTCAAACCCTTGGCTGTGAGCAAGTTTCCACCCCATATAACACGATGAAAAGGAGACCAGAAAGTCTCCCAGGCCAGGCACCCACAATCCTCTGCCCAGTGCCATGCTCTGTGGAATGCCAACAACACAGTCGCAAAGAGCCGGGGTATACACATAATACGTTTGCATGGGCAGGACACTGGAAAATTCCTTTATTCGTCTCAGTTGTGATGTGAGTTGCCAAACCTTTGACTTGTGCTATTCATTTCAGAGGTAGGAGTTGCTAATTAGATTTTGGCTGCATTGCTTGCACGAGTGATTTCAGAGTTAGGAGAGAGAGAGAGAGACAAATTGGATGATGGGCGTGTTTACTGAGCAAAGTTTTATCTCCTAATGATAAAACATTGATTTGACACCCCAACCCTCCCAGCTCATCCATGGTGATCACAGCACTTTGGACATGTGTGTCCATGGCTGAAGTTGAGCTCTAGCTTGCCTGTGTGGCAGGGAATAAACTGTGGCACAGAAAGACCCTGACCCCACTTTGAAAGTCGGTGGCAGAAAAGAATCAGGAAGTTCTGACTTGTAGCCACCTGCTTCGGCCCAGGGTTTCTCAACTTGGGTGCTGGGGCACCCTGGGGTGCCTTGTGATCTTTTCAAGGGTGCTGTGGGGTGCCATGCAACGTTCACACTTCTGGATGTGCAAAGGTGATTCACCAGATCAACCCAGATGTTTGACAGAGGGAGCTGTAGCGTTAAAAACACTCTGCCCTGTTTCTTTGCACCAGAGTGACGACTCTAGCCTCCTTCTGCAGTCAACAATCGAGCAAAAGCAAAGAGCTGGCCCTTCCCAAAGAAGGTCTGGGATCTAAAGGATGGACAGCCACTACCTAGACCCTTCCCAGATCTGGGAGCAGACTACATCCTTCCTTTGGATGGCAAACACAGCTCCTTTGCTGAAATACACAGTGATGTGTGGCACATTCTGCCTTCCAACCCTGATGGGAAAAAAAGCGAGCAAAACAACCATCCATTTTCTGCAGGTTCCTTGAGAGCACGATTCATGCTCCAGTTAAGCACAAGTAATTCTCAGCAACACGCCTGTATTTATTTTGGAAATAAAGCTGCTGTTCCTTTAAGGCAGGTTTGCCGATTCCCCGATCCACGGATTAGCCTGTCTAGAGCTTAACCTGGCAGCTTTGAACTGGTACAACTTGGGTTTTGGCTCCTGCTGCTGCTGTGGGGATGGAGGGAAAGAACAGAGGATAACAATGGCTTTTTAAAAGATATCAGATAAAGCCGCACCAGGCTAAATCTGCTGGGGGACATTGGAAAGAGGCTCTGGATTGTACTGACTACAGCTCCAAAGAAATGTCTCAAAGTCCCTTTTCTCGGGAGTTGCTCCTTTGAGGGACACACTCCCCTGGATGAGGTACCGAACCAGCAAAAAGGAGCCTCTCCACATCTCCTCCCCCAGGATGGGTGGCTTGGTGCATTGCGTCTAACCTCCAGCCCCCTGCTCTACCCACCAAATCAGCTGCACACCGCTCCAAGAGCTGGAAACTGAACCCAGGACTCCTGACTCCCACTTCCTCTGCCTTTTGTTATCCAGGACCAGGGATAAGGGCCATCCTTCAGTCACCTGCTCTAACTACCAGACCATCCAACGGCCCCTTTATTACAGAAACGTACTCAACTGCTGTCCATATCCATCATCTCGTTCCATCAGTGTTGGCCTAGAAAGAATTATGGCCACTGAAGAGACTGGCTGAGAGCCCAGGATAGCAAGGCCTGAGGCCACATGAAGACCTGCATTCTCCTACTGCCTCCATCTCCAGCCCCAGCAGTGCGTGGTGTGCCAGGCTGTGAGGCAGCTGCTTTCACAGGCTTTAGGAATCATCACCCTCCTCTGCTGTGTCTGCACTCATGGAAAGCTGATTAGGCTTTGTTAGTTTAACCTCTGTGTGTGTGGTTTTGCAAACACTGTTCAATCTCCCCCAGGACTGGGCAAGCCTATACATGGGTCTGGCACTGGGAACCAGGACCTGTGTAAGGCAATGGACCACAGCACAACTGCCTCAGAGGACCACATGTATTTTTCGCTTGGGACCTAAGGCAGGATTTTAACGTGGGTTTCCAAAGGGGAAACGCTCGCCCATTTACCCAGCGCCGAGAACCTCTCGGGGCTTTGCCTGGGCACTGCAAGACAGCCCTGGCCCACATTACGCGTCCTGTGCATTCCCAGCTTATTTTCCCCAGTTCTGAACCATCTCAGCCCCTCCCACCGACCACCGCCAGTGCTTATTTTTCCTGACCTGCATCATCAGTGATTCATAGATTCATAGATTGCGAGGGGCTGGAAGGGACCCCGGAAGATCATCGATCGGATCCAGCCCCCTGCACCAGGCAGGAAGGACAGCTGGCATCAGGTGATCCCAGCAAGGTGCCCGTCCAGTCTCCTCTTGAAGATTTCCAGGGTAGGTGATTGCACCACCTCTGGAGGGAGCTTAGTCCACAGTCTGGACACCCTAGCTGTGAAGAAGTTTTTCCTAATGTTGAGCTTGAAATGGTCTTCCAGGGGTTTATGGCCATTACTGCTGGTTTTCCCCAAGGGTGCCCTGGTTAACAGTTGTTCGCCAAGCCCTTGATGTGCTCCCCGATGTAGTGGTAAGCCGTGATGCTGAAGACAGCAGGGAGGGGACAGCTTGTGTTGCCTTAAAATCTGTGCTCTAGAGCAGATGACACGTCCTTTCCATCAACCCGTCTCCCAGGAAGGAGAAGATGCCCCTCTGCAACCTGTGCACCGCTCCTTGAGGGGAGACAAAAACTCCTTCCTGAGCTTGGCACCGGTTCCTTTACACCCCAGAGCACAAGATCCTGGGACCTCTCATCCCTTAGGTTTCACTGACTGTCAGACAGCACCACCTTGAGAGGCCAACTGAGATCTAGACCTACGATCTGGGCAGACCTGCATGAGGCCCAGAGGGAGGAAGACTCAGCATGCGTTGCCCCTGCCTGGGAAGTGGCGCCAGCGACTTTCCAGCACGCTTCGCCTTTTGTGTGCAGTCAGCTTTCTTCTCCGGCTCAGAAGCTGAGGCCGACCCTCTTGACAGCTGCTTGGCACCGAGAAGGAAGTTTCCTGTTTAGGCTTGCCAAGGTTTTTTTTGCAGGTAGCACTCACCCCGTGAAGGGGGTGCGTCCCTGCTGAATCCTGCTCTGAGCCTGCAGCTCGGGAGCGGTTCAACCTGCCCACAGAAGTGCTGACACAAGGGCCTGGCCTGCTCCTGCAGACTGATGCCCTTGGTCGATAGTGCAAGCACAGTGTCAGCAGCCTTCACAATGTACCATCCCCCTGGGGCTGCTCCCCTCAGGGGCCTCCATCTGCCTTGACTGCGCAAGGAGAGAATTCAGCCTTCATGGCTCAATCGGTCCTTGGCAGACGGATTTGGGTCAGTCGTTCGGGTGACTTTCCACAGTGTAAACATGCATGTCAGGAAGGAGAGAGCCCCCAAGCCCCATCCATGCTCTGCCCCTTTTCAGAGCATTACGGGCTGGCACGCATGCTGCCCTGCTGAACAATGATGGATTGTAGGGAAGAATAAAACTCTTTGGGGATATAAAAGAAAAAAACTTGACTGGGTTGATCACATTAGCAATGGCCATGAGAACAACACAACCAAACCAAGCATTAACCATGAGGATGCTGTTTGCCCCGGCTGGCAGGCAAGGAGGTGCCACCAGAGCCATCGTGGGTCCAAAGGCCACTGCCAGACGCGGAAGGTCAGGTTCTTAGAGATACGTGCATACCTACCTCTCCTTTCAGGGCCTAGGTGCCTTCATAGCACTTTTCTGGGATGGGATAGACAAGAGGCAAGCTTTCTAATGCAGTGCCTTCCTCTTCCAAAGCTTGCCTCAGTCTATGCCTACCATGCAGTTTGTCCACAAAAATCTTTGCCTACTGCATGTTTCCTGCACCGTCTCGATGACACCCTCTCTTTAAAAAGCTCACCCTGGAAACTCTAGGGTTGCAGATGAGTGTATCAGGCCTCTGCAAATCACATAGCCACACAGAGACTGCTCTGTTTGCCTACAGAGAGAAAAATGCAATATTGTCACAGCTTGGCAGGGCTCATGCACTTCTGCAAACCCCCTCAGGGATGCACGCTTCTCGACCTGAGGAACACAGCCTCACTCAGCCACCCAAAATCCAGCTCCAGCAACATCTAATGCATCACACGCATGTCAGTTCTTTGGATTCCAGGCAGTGGGGCAAGGGCAAGGTCTGGCAAGGCTCTCCTGGCCCCCAACTCCATCTGAAGCCAAGCACCCCAGTACCCTGTTTGCTTCCAGGCTCCAATTGTGAGAGCTGTCATGCCACTCTCCAATCTCACATGCAGTAATATGTCCTCCAAGCTGCCAGTGCAACATTAAACCTGTGGTTCTCATGTGTTTGAATGCTTGGAGCCTGAATGTTAGTTGCAGTTTCCCTCACTCAAATGAATTTTTCCAGGCTGGACCAATACACAGACCATGAACTTGTCAGGGATGCCCGCTGTGATGCAGAAATCAAAAGTATCAGGACCAAACTTCTAATGCTCTTGGGTGTGAGGTCACAGCAGGATGAACCCGTCCAAGATGAAGCAGAGTTTAATGTCGTCCAACAGGATGTCGGAGAGGTAGACAGCTTGCTGTCTGCAGCCCTCTTACCATATGGACTGGGTGTCTCCTGTTCTAACACGCTTACCCTCACCATGACCTGAGAGCTAGGGCAGTGCTATTTTCCCTACTGCCCGGAGAGTCCGAGTTGCTGGCCCAGGCTCACACAAGATGCCATTTTGGAGCGTGGAATTAGCACAGGTCTGAGGCTGTGCACCTTAACTGCCAGACCACCTGCCTCTGGGGTGAAGAAGCATTGCACAAGATGAGACAGAAACACAGGGGACAGTAGGACACTGCACACCCAAAGCACAGCTTCAAGAGCTGTACATGCAACTCTGTTTTGGGCAGGGAGGATGCTTGCATGGGGAGTGACAAAGCTGTCACATGGCAGAAGTTGAGCGTGCTGGGCGCACATGGGCAGGAGAGACAGAGCTAATCGTAATGCATCTTATTAACTGCCTGACTTCAGCCCAACCAGTCTATCAGAGGTGGCTCAGCTGATCCTGAGAAAATACCTCACTCCCTGGTATCAGGGCGACTCCTCATTGAAGCAGGTTACTTCTTTGGTTGTCCAAGGACAGAGATAATACAGATAGATTAGCTTGGATGCCCACCTATCTTAAGGCCTTGTGGATGCATTGAGCCCTGGGCTAAGAAGGTGTAAAGTGCTACTCACATGCTGGGGAGGCATTTTACACCCCTTTTCCAACCCATGCCAGTTCCAAATGATGCTAGTCTGTTTGTCTGCTATCCCACGCTTACGCAAGACCCGCTCCCTAATTCTGCTACAGACTGGAAGAACATAAGCAGTGCTATACAGCTCAGACTGATGGTCCGTCTAATCCAGTATCCAGCCTCTAACAGTGGCAGGAGTGGATGCTTTATAGGAAGAGCATGAGGACAGGGTACCTCTAGAAAGGGGGGGCAATTATTTGGGGCAGAGGGCCGCTTACTGAGTTTCGGCAAGCCATCGAGGGCCACGTGACAGGCAGCCCAGGGCAGATTAATATTAATTTTCTAAATTTTTTAGGGGCCCACAGGCCAGATAGAATGGCCTGGCAGGCCACATTTGGCCCCCGGGCTGTATTTTGCCCACTCCTGATCTAGAGCAATCTACCCGCTGTTCATCACTCTCCCTGGCTTCCACCATAATTGGTTTGGAGGCTCATGAGAATATGCACCCCTGATTGTTCTGTTAACTAGCTATTAATGGATCTATCCTCCATAGTTTTGGCTAGTCCCTTTTTGGACCTGGCTGTACTCTCTGCCTCAACCACCTCCTGCAGCAAGGAGTTCCACAAGTTACCCATGCACTGCCTGGTGCATTTAGGCGATGCTGCTTCCACATATGCTGCCCTCTGTCCCTGCTACTCTATTCTAGCACAACCTTGCCTCCAAGTTTCCAGCAATGGAACAGCTCTAGTTTTCTGATGGATTCAAGATGTAAGCCTGAGGAACTGACAGGCCCTGAGACTCTGTGAGGCATGAGTTGTGACAGTGGCTTGTCATCATGGTACTGCCCACCTTGAGCTGGCTTCTCTGATCTTGCCTCAAGATGGGGCCACATTTTCAAGCTTTTCCTCCTCACCCCAAAGGCGAGAAGCTAACCTGGAACATTAAAAGCTGTGACTCATGTTTCCAAGAGCAGAAGATATAACCAGCCTACCACATCCAGCAAGAATCCCTGACATTGTAATGCTCTCATCATTGCCTTGCCCTCTCCCAGGCTGGGTTCTTGGGTCTCCACACTGCCTTTACTTTTATCTGCATGTTTCTTCTTATTGTACCGTGAGCACATCAGAGGCCTGGGCTCTTTTTATGCAGCGTGTTGGTACCATTGATCCAAGCCTGAGCCCAAGCGATATTCATACAAACAGCACATGTACTTCGCCATGCATCTCAGAATGTACCTGGCAGCCTCTTCCAGACACACGGGTTTGCCACTCCAGGACACAACCACAGATTTAATGCTGGAGCAGGCTTCTAGCAGCTGTGTTTCTAGCCATCACTTTTTACAGTGCCCCCCCGGCACATTCAGGGCTTGTGTCTAAGAGTCGTGCAATTAACCGGCCATGCTTGCTGTTTCCTAATCCACTGCCAAACAAGTAGCCCTTGCAATTTGAGGATCAATTAATATCCCATTGTCCATAAAAGGGGGAAAAGGGTCCAAAAAGCCTATGTCAGTGTGTTTGGTCACAGCATTGCAGCTGGAAAGTGTCCTGTGAATGCTCTATGTATTAATACCCTACCTTGCAAGGAATCTGTGACCCTTCTCTCTCTGGTAGCTTCTACCTTGGGACTGTAACAACTCACTGCCCATGTCTGCCAGCTGCTTTAATCATGCAGGATCTCACAGACCTACACATGGCTTTCAGGATGGCTTCATGCATCGCAAGAACACAGCGGAACATGGCAGGTATTCAGCAGTGCACATCACAGCTCCATGATAGTTTTTACAGGATAGCTTTGTTCACACTGATTTCTTCCCCTGCATTTGCCCATCACTGCTACCATACTGGGGACATGTCTCCAAGAGCCTTCCACTGTGTCATCTCCACCTTCCACAGAGACTTCCTACAGCCGTGTCCTCTAGACCAGCTACTGCCGCTACCCCAGACCCATGTGATGAGCGGCAGGACATTGTAGGATCCCATCAAAAAGGAAGATTGGGGAGGCAGAGAGAAGTAGCCTAGGCTGAATTTTAGCTGGGTCATGAGGGTTGGTGCACAAAGGGCCATGGGGTTTATACAGACTGAAGGGAGCCTGGGGCTTGTTTTTACCTTACCACTCATCAGAAAAGGTGGATCTCCAGAGAGCACCTGTCTCTGGGAACTGCCTTAGGGCCAGCTCATGTGGAAGATAGCCACCTGCTGAATTGCTGGTGCCACCTCCAGCAGCACCATGCCTCCTAGTGCAAGGCACAGGTCACTGGGGCAGCACTGGACAGCACATTCTTTTTGGACAGGGATCTCCTTCTGCTCTGCGTGGGCAGCACAACAGGTCACTGGTGCATGACTGGGTCCTTGGCTTTCTCTCACGATACATGTGACCAGTCAGACCTACTGCATCCCTCATGCCACCGGTCTTCTGTCCTCGGCTTACCTGGCAGATTCTTTCCACTCCAGCTCCTCCCCATCATGCTGCAATGTGTCCATCTCTGTGAACAGGGTGGGGTTTGGTGGGTCGTCATCCTCGCCCAGGATGTAGCGCAGCCGTTCGGCGGCTGGAGACACTGAAGTGAGGAAACAGAGTTCATTTAACTGTGATGGGTCAGCACCAGCCTGGCTGGGAAATCACTGGGTGGGCTCAGTGTGCAGCAAGCATCTTCCAACACACTCACTCTCTAGGTAAGCAGGAAAGCCAAAGGAACAGCTTAATTGTGAGGATCATTTGCTCTTTTAATTCAAAGTCCCAGCCAGAACCTGGGGCTGCAGCATGACCAGGGCACTCCAAACTTACCATGGAACTTTTTGGACAAGCACCTGAATATTTTGGATGGGCTCAGCTTGGCATTTGGAGGGATGTGTTGCCTAGGCCAGCTCCCTCATCTACAAGGGGACAAACTTGGATGTACTCATCCTGCTGAAACTAGGACACTTGAGCCTTTGGTCCTGAGGGATCACTAGGATGAGCTGCTACAGATGCACAAAGAGGCTGTTTGCCTATTTGTGGGAAGGTTGGGCCATTCTGCCATTTCAGCAGGAAGCTCAGACTTTGCTGGAGTGAATGGTTGAAGGGCACCGGGAACTGCATTCAGAGCTTCTACCTCTGCCAGCACATAAGGGGACACGTAGGGAAGCCCGACGTCTTGCTGCCTATGCCAGGCAGAGCTGGTTTTGCAGCTGAACAGAGACCTGGGTATCTGAAATCTCTCACCAGCAGTACACCCCCCTAAAGAAACAAGATGCTGCAGCTCCTCCCATGGAGGAGAATGCTGTCCCTTTGTTTTGCCCCTCACATGGGCCTGAAGCACGAGGTTCTGCCGAGGTAATTAGGATTTTTGCCCTAGTAAGGGCTGCCATAGCCATTGACCACAATCCATAGTTCAGGAAGTGCCTACCAGATGTGCACCCCCCTGCTCAGGGGTCAGTTAGCCCTAAGTTTCTGTTTTGGAAACGCATCCTTTTCCCCCCTTGCTAACTTTGAAAGAGGTGAGATTTATGTATTTGCCCATCGTCTCCTAATCATCTGTCAGGACTTGCTCTCTTTCCTTCTCAGCCTTCTCTGCCTCTCTTGTCCTTGGAAAGGAAGAGAAATGCTGAAAGAAAAGAAAAGTAACTCTTTTGTTCTTCCTATGGCAGCGTTCCTACCTTCCCTGAGGCTCAAGCTTTGGGAGAAAAGCCTGACACTCTTGTCATAACAAATTACCTTTTATGTCCCACCAAGCATCTCAGGAAGGAACAGGGAGACAGTTATCGACCTGCCGCCTCTGAGCCAGCTTCAGGCTGTAGCCGCAGCCTGTCACCCTGAGCCACAGACAGAGATCTCTGCAGCGCAGGATATTTCTAATTACTGACAGCCAGTTCGCTCCCTTTGATTTCTTTGGCCTGAGTGACTCTAACGCAGCCCCCCTTGCCATGTGCAGGGGGAAGGGATGAAGGAGGCAGTATTATCTGCCCAACTGGCTGCTTGCTCTTTGAACAAGCTCGCTGGATTTTCTCTTAAATCTCGGCGTGTTCACATGCTTTTCGAGCGCTTGGCAGCACACACTGCAGCTGGCAGCAGGCCGCGCCATGCTCTCCTGCCGCTGATGCAAGTGTGAAGTTAGGAAGGAAAGCCATCTCAGCTGGGCTAAGAGAGACATGTCCTTGGGGGCTGGATGCTGTGCTGGACTCCACCATTATAATGCTGCACGTCCCCACTCTTGGATTGCAGGTCCACAAAAGCCTATTACATGTATCTGGCCTGACTTTCAGCACAACTTAGGCCAGGACATGTCACCCAGGGGAGGTGCCAAAACGGTTCTTCCCTCCTGCACAGGAGCATCAGGAGGAACTTGCACTCCTGCTTGCAAGAAACAACTTTGACCTGCTTGGACTAACTGAAACCTGTTGGGACCCTACTCACGGTTGGGCAGTAGGCATTGAGGGCTCCAGGTTGTACAGACGGGATAGAGTGGGGAAAAAAGGGCGGGGGTGTTGCTCTCTATGTTAATGAACAATATACATCCTCTATAATCAAGATGGCACCAGAAGAGGGCCAAACTGAGGTACTGTGGGTCAGGATACA
>NW_017729020.1:4812779-4823187 GCF_001723915.1 Gavialis gangeticus | reverse complement strand
TGGCTCGCACTTGCAGGGAATCAGGAAGGCCAAAGCAGGATTCGAACTTAGGCTGGCAACAAAAATTAAGGACGACAAAAAGTCCTTCTACAGGAACATAGGGAGCAATAGGAAGGCACAGGGTAGCATAGGACCGCTGCAGGACAAACTAGGGCAATTGGTGACAGAGATGGGGGATAAAGCTGAGCCCTTCAATGAGTTCTTTGCATCTGTATTCCTAGACACAGACCAAGAGAAATCTCCCAATTGGATCATAGATGGACATAGGAGGGACACCAGCCCACCAACTGTTAGCACAGACTTAGTGAAGGGGCACTTGGAGGGGCTGGATGTGTTCAAATCAGCGGGCCCGGATGAGCTTCATCCAAGGGTGCTGAACGAATTGGCCAATGTCATAGCAGAGCTGCTGGCATAGGTGTTCGAGCACTCATGGTGCTCTGGTCAGGTCCCAGAGCACTGGAAAAGGGCCAGTGTGGTCCCTATTTTTAAGAAGGGGAGGAGGAAAGAACCGGGAATCTATAGGCCAGTCAGTCTCCCCTCTATGCTTGGGAAAACTCTGGGACAAATCATTAAGGATCGCAGCTGTGGGAGGCCAGTAGGGGAAATAACGCTGAAGGGAAATCAGCATGGATTCATTGCAGGTAGATCCTACCTGACTAACCTTGTTTCTTTTTATGACCAGGTCACAAAATGCTTAGACACAGGAGTCACGTACCTAGACTTTAAGAGGCCCTTCGATATGGTATCTCATTCTGTTATCGTAAATAAATGGACAGGCTGTGATGTAGATGATTACATGGTCAGGTGGGTGGAAAATTGGCTTAGGGGGTTGCACCCAGAGAGTGGGGGTGGACAGGTCGATATCGACCTGCAAAGATGTGGGCAGTGGAGTCCCGCAAGGCTTCGTCTTTGGACCAGTGCTATTCAATGTCTTCATCAGTGACTTGGACGAGGGTGTAGAGAGCACCCTGTCCGAGTTCTCAGATGATATCAAATTATGGGGCAAAGTTAACACACCAGAGGGTAGGGAACAGATCCAGGCAGATCTGGACTGGTTGGAAAAATGGGCAGAACAAAATAGGATGCAGTTCAACAAAGACAAGTGCAAGAACCACCAACACACTTGCAGGCTGGGGAAGGACCTTCTCAGCAGCACAGCAGCGGAAAGGGATCTTGGAGTCATAGTTGACTCCAAGATGAACGTGAGTCGTCAATGTGACAAAGTAATCAGCAAGGCTAACCGCACTCTATCATGCATTAGCAGATGCATGACGAACAGATCCAGGGAGGTGATGCTTCCCCTCTATGCGGCACTGGTCAGGCCACAGTTTTGGGCGCCGCACTTCAAGAGGGATGCGGAGAGTCTTGAGAGGGTTCAGAGGAGGCTGCTCGTATGGTCAGAGGCCTGCAGGCAAGGCCCGACGAGGAGAGACTGAGGGACCAAGATCTCTTCAGCCTTCGCAAGAAACACCAGACTCTTCGTATAGGCGGGTGGCATAAAAATGGCCAAGGGTAACAATGTAACAAGGGTCAAGTATTGACGAAGTCACTTTCAAAGAAGCCAAGGGGTGTTAGACACCCGAGTCTGACCAGGAAAGGAAAGAATAAATGAACGGAGGAAACGAACAAACATGAAGCACAATCCTGGAGCCAGCAGCACTTCATTGCCCACCCAGTCTCTTCCCCCCTTGCCCTTCACTTCACTTGATAGTGTTTGGTTCAGTCATCTTGTAAAAACTCCTGCTCCTTTCCCAGTCTAACAGAGCTCCTGCTACTATCACCTACTTTATCTCTTGTTCCCCCAGGTGCCTAGCTAGGTAATACATGCCCAAGGATAAGAGCTTCAAGAAAGGCATGGAGAGGATTGCTGGGGTTGGCTGGGTATTGCTCCTTTTCTCCCACTGCCGAGCTCCTGAAGTGAGATTTCAACCGTCCGCATATCGGTTTCCTTGGCCACAGCATAGGTTTCATGCCTCGTTGGGCTGTTGCTTTCTCCCCAGGTGTCACGAGCTAATCCAGGTATGAAAATGCCTTTGTTCACAGGACCCCACTGCTTGTGGGCTGAAAGCAAAGTTAAAAAGGGCACACAAGAAACGGGACTAATTAAACTGATGGGTGAGAAAAAGGCACGTTCCTGTTGTAGCCAAGCATGCTGCTGTTTTCCCTACTGCAGAATCAGGTGAAGCAGGATTCATAACAGCCCCAAAAGAATAGGATGTCCGCCACATTAGAGTTCAGCCTGCTTTGCTACTTAAGACCCTTAAGCCACTCCACCGGGGCTAAGGCTCTGTTGTCAAGCACTTATCGCACTTCATAGGCTTGGATTGCTTGTTATTAATAATTTAATACCTAAATTATAGCGCTGCCCTGAGGTTCTGCTTAGAACTGGGGGGCTGTGGTACTAGGATCTGTACAAAGAACAAGACTGATACAACCCCAGCCTCCGAGACACAACCCCAATAAGCATATTTTCGAATCACTCCAGCAAAGAGGAAATTGGAAGTAAAAGCAATGATGAGAAATAGAAGGGCAGCTATGTTCTCTGCCCTGATGGCTCAGTGATGCTAGAACCAGGAGGCACTCAGACCCAGGAACAGCAGGGATGTGCTCATGGACCAGGCCAAGCCCACGGTCGGTCAATAAAGTGCTAACTATGCACATGATGCTGCACTGTTGCATGGTGCCTTCACTGGGAGAGTCCAAGAAGGGACTGGGAACCCAGCATGCCATGTCCACTGGGCACTGGGCACACATATGAAACAGAAATGCCCTGTCTCTCTGACCCGGGATGCTCTGATGGCACCAGAGCAAAGGTGCTTCTGCTGAGGAAGAGGGAAGCAAAGGAACAGCCCTCCCCGCAGGACTGGTGATGGTGTTTGTGCAGCGGGGAATGTTTTCATGTGGCAGAGCAGTAACTGCTGCGACTATACGCACATGAATCTACCGACCTCCCAAAGGACACAGGGCCGAATGCTGCATCAGCACAAGTTTGGCTCTGATTTCAAGAGTGATATTTAGCTGCTGTGCTTGCATATCTGAGGGAGGAATCTGCCTGGTGTTGGCGGGGAGAGGGGTAGGAAGACAACAGATCCTTTGCTAAACAGGAGAGGAGGACAGCTGCACTGCAGGGGGGAGTGGGTGGGTGGTAGGGCTCAGTTTTCCCTGCCCATAGCTATAGGGATGCGTATTCGGTGGTGTCTCTCTCCTCAGCTGGGCACCATTTCTGTTCTGTCTCTCCACGGCTGACCGATGTCGAAAAGGCCTCTCCTGCATCCTGGCTCTGCTGCTGATGCTGTCGCCCTTGCACCATGCAGACACTGAGCTAACGACTCACAAATCGTCTCAGACAAAAGGGCATTCACTGGCCCTCGTCTGGGACTCCGCTCTTGAGGGCATTTCCATAACTACCCTTGGGCACTGCCTGTATCACTAGATGACTATGTTACCCTGTCTAGTTCCCCAGAGCCTAAAGGACTTCTCCCCTGCTCTACCCAAAGCCTGGCTGTCACAGAAAGACAGGTATCTTCAGGGGAAGCTAGCTGGTCAAGGGGTCATCAGCCCACTTAGGAAGGGGCTTGGAGATGAGGATCTCAGGGTATTTTGCAAATATTCATTTAGGGAGCCTCAGAATGTGCACAGGAGGCAGGTGGGGATTATTATAACAAGTCCTACTGTCACCTGGGATGTTACAATGGCCACTTGAAATGTGAGAGATGGTGGGGGGAGCTCAGCTCCTGTGCTAAAGAGTGGGTCCCCAGTGCTCACGTGTGGGAGGCTCTCTGCTGGCTGCTAGCACGGTGAGCTCTGGCAGCCGGAGGAGCCGTTCTGGTTGCACCCAGTGGTGCATCAACACGCTAGCTCAAGCAGCACGCGATCCCTTTAACAGAGCATCAAACCTGAGGCAAAGGATGGATGAATCTGCAGCAGAGGTGAGTTTAGGGCCCAAGGATCGAGGGCACGGGGACCCGTTGTGGCTGACCCACTACATCGCCCCCTGCACTCTTACAGCCAGTTTTGTTAAATTGTCTTTTCTCTCCCTTACATTGTGGGGGTGAGGTGGCTTTGGCCCAAGTCAATCAGGAGCAGGAGGACAGGGTTTGGGGGATGAGATCACACCAGCTCATACCACACTTTTGGCCAGACAGACTGAGTCCCTTGTAAGTAATGAGTTTTCCATTTCAGACTTGCAGGCTGCTTTCTCTTAGCGTAGCCCAGCCAAGGACTGGGGAGGCCAGAGGTCAATCCTCTGCTCCGCCAGACGCTGCCCGAGTGACCTTGGGCAAGTGCCTTAGAGACATCCACTGCACGACAGAGATAACAGCCTGACTGGACCTCAGACGGGTAGCGCACAAGTAATGCTGAGGTGCTTTGATGCTACATTGATGAGGGTTGCACGAAACCCAAGAGACACGGCTTAACTTTGTCGCTGGCATGCTAGACGCTTGCTTCCACTTTGACTGCACTTGTGGAAAGGAAGCTGTCAGTCGTGGGAGACAGACAAAGGGGAACATTTAGCTCGGCAGGAGGGTTTTCCTTCCCCTGCCAGCTTAAGGTCTAAGCCGATCTGTCTACACGTAACGCAGACTTTCGGCACCGCGCCTTTGCCAGGATGCCGAGACCACTGCTTTCCCCTCGCTCACCGCGCACCTTGTCATTCAATACTGTGCAATGGAAGGTCTTAAGATCATTTTTCAGGTCTCTTCCTCCTCTTGAATCTTAGTCGCATTGTTTCCCCAGGCCCTTTGTTGCTGACCCGAACAAAGAGCCATTTGCTAAACCAACATCGCTAGGACCTCCTGGACCAGTAATGCCTGGAAGGGGCTTGGGGGAATTCTTGGGATTTATTCACCTGGGGGACTTGCCTTTCCTGTGAAGCAAACAAAGGTGACTTCAGCCTCGGCTGTAGTTTTGGGGATGGCATGGATTTTACCCCTACCCTCATCTGGGAAACCTGAGACACCATCCAGCCTCTTCATGGAAGGCGCCAGATGTCCTGTTCCTAGCCTGTTTTATGGCAATTTATTTCTGAACATGGACCCTGGGCCACAAGACTGCTGCCACCCCCTCCAGTCACCTTTCAAGGAGCTCTGATGTGGCTTTCTTGTGGGGCTTTGAGATCTTAGCCTTCTTGAAATACCCTTCCTGTAACGCTCCCTCAATTTACTCCTTGCAGCCGCTGGCTGCCTCATGGGACAACGTATTAGGAGAGGCTGAGAACTATTTGCTTGTCTAATAAGGCTTTTTGCACACTGTTAAGTAGAAGTGGCACAAACCCTAGCACAGATTCAGCACTCTGAGAGGAAAGGATGCACCAAAATGCAGACACAGGCAAGGAGCTTTATCAAAGGCCATTAAAAGATCAACTCTTGGGATACATTACACTCCAAAAGACGCGAGAGGAAAACACGAAGAATCAGGGAGGGAATGGTCCACGAGGCAGCCTCATGTAAGCCACGTTTCCAGGGGAGAAACTACTTCTGTTGCTGAAACCACAGTAAGATTGGAATTAGACGCACACTGCTGAGGCCATAGGCTTATCTCAGTATTAATAGTCTGGATTCAACTATAAATGGCGTAAATCTGAGACCTGATACCCTGTGCTGCATACGACATAACAGCCACACTGATTTGTATATTTACCTGTACCTATCTGAGAGGCATCCAAATCCCAGACCCACTTGACCAAACTTCCAGGTCCAATTCTGAGAGCCATAATTACAATCCCTGGGGATATGATTTTGCAAGACACGGCCAACCTTGCTTTGTGGCTCTCTCCAGGTATCACATACATGGTGGCTGATGCAATTATTCAGCACATGCCAATGCCCCGTGTTACACGTAGCTTTTAACTACACATAGAAAGAAAGTTTTGCTAGCAGACAGGACGCTAGCAGGCATTTGGCAAAGGCTGACTGTTTGCTGGCAATTGACCACTGCAATCATCCAGCCTTGTCTGCTAAGAACAGATGTTAGGTAGGTTAGTTCCCACCACAAAATGGCCTTTCACCCTTGGCTTTTCTAGCTAGCTCTTTATACAGGAGGACCATCTGGGATAACTCTTGCACTTGGCTGCTAGCTACAGTAATGCACTCTTGGGGTCTTGCCTGGGGACATTTAGATGCCCAATTTCCATTCATTTTCAGTGCCCAAACTGAAATATTCAGCTAGAAACTCTCACCTCTCCCTGTGCCCGAGAGACCCACGTCCCATTCCAGATCCCACTTCCATGACACCCTCAGGCCACGGGCTACCAAATGGATGTGTCAAGCCACAGTGTTTGCTTATGGCCTAACTCCCTCTGCCACCCCGTGAAAGCTCAGAGTCCCTGTCCCCGGAGTTGATCCATGGGAGGCTGAGCAGACAGCTGCCCTAGTTAAGGACACTCTCCACATACCTCAGGGGCAAGAGACCTGCGCTTGTTTTCAGGGCACATATTTTTTCACAGTCCTAATAAAGGAGGCAACCCTGCACATCGCTCGCTTACTCGGACACATGCAAGCAAACAGCACTGCAACGTTGCTCTGTGTCCCATGCAAGTTCGGCAATCCCTTGCATGACGGAGAGGGAAAGCAAAGGAAAAATCAGGTTCCTAAAGTAACAAAGAGCAGAGTAATAACATGCAGAAGAGTTTCCTACCTGGACAGCTTTGCTTGTTTTCCCCCATTGGCTCCTGGCTTAACAAGCTGTTCGCCACACTGAACCACCCCAAACTTCCTCCTTTATCCACTCAGGCTCGTTAAACTCCACGGCTTAGCGTGCAGATTACAGAGAGTATAAAGCACTTTCTTCTCACTTCAGCCCTCATGACGTGAAGTGACCGCATCGGCTGAGATGCCAGTAGTAGCGAGGTGAGCATGCTGTGTGTGTGTGAGCCAGGCTGAGTGAGAGGGGGGAGAGAAAGGTGGGGACATGGAAACAATAGCAGTCTCTTGTGTGTATAATCCCTGCTGCTTCTGAAACGCTGCACACAGGATTGCCCCTCAGCCCCATTCAACGGTCTTCGCTCAGGTGAAACTCCTGCAGAAGTCGCTGGGGAGGCTGGCTCCAAGACTGAGCCAACCGAACAGGTGATTCTGGCTTCAATGCCTCTGCGTACTGACCTGCGCAGGCACGCGGCCAGAGTCCTTAGCTACGGGCATCCACGCGTCCGTTCATCCCTCTGCCGTTAGACACAGTTGCAAACCGAAGACCGTGAACAAGGCAGATTTTGCCACAGTCAGACAACCACAAAGGAAGCTAGTCCCCGGGGCTCACCCCATTCAGGATCGCAGCCCCTGTACTACAGAAGACAACCCCAGGCCACTTAGCCCATCAGTTTGCTAGCACTCAGCATCCACGCAGAGGTTGTGTTGAGCAGGTCACTGAGACGCTCTGCTCTGCCAAGTGAAAGGAAACAAATAGCTCGCTATTCACAAGGAATTACAGGGCACGATTACCAGACTGGCCTGCTGGCTTCACGGGTGCATTTCTGGCCGGGAGCTGCTGGATGCATTGCCAGGGAAAAGCATGAATGAGCTGCGAGCAGATTCCACTGCGAATACAAACACCTGCCCTTAAACACCGTGACCTGGCTGGGCAAAACAAACCCTGTCTTGTCGGGTCTTCACTCGTGCCCCAGGAGCACCTTGGTTGGCTGCACGGCATAACCAGGCACAAACGCCTATGCCTGGGGAGTGGGGGGACGGGACGCCTGGGACTTTGACAGCTACTTTGCTAGGTAAAATGCTAATCTTCACTAAGAAGCTTTAATAACTAGATTGGACAAATCGCCAAGGACTAGAGTATGGAGAACAGACCTACACCAGTTAGGGAACAGACAGAGTAGGACCCTCTAGAGTAGTGGTTCTCAGCAGGGGTGCCCCAGCACCCTGGGGTGCCATGAGATCCTTCTAAGGGTAGCACAGGGTGTCACGCAATATTAGCATGGTGTGGTGTGCAAACACATGCATGAGTCTCATGACAAGGCCAGAGATTTCGAATAGGAAGCATCAAAACCATCCTGCCCTGCTGTGGTCTTCCTGAGTTCCCTGCCATTGCTCTAGTCTTTTTCCACAGTTAAGAAACAAGTGGAAGTTAAGAGCTGGCATTTCCTGTGGTGGCCTTCAGTCTAAAGAGGTTGCAAATCGTTGCTCTACAGGTTCTCTCATCTTGAATGTCTAAGATCATAGGATGCCTTGAAACACACTCAAGGGACAAATCCCAGCTCCCAATTTTCTGGGACCCTCTAATTTTGCGCACTCTGCTACTCAGGACCTGCCCCATTTTGTCTTCCCTGTTCATCTGTCACTTCTAGTTTGTGGCAGGGCCCGCCTCAACTCTCCGCACAGCACAACGAGAGCCAAAGGCCTTGCCTGGGTTCCTAGACCCACTGCTGTTGAAACTGTGAGTGAGAGCGAGGAACGCTGCACCCGCGTTATTACAGAGAAAAAAGGACAAGACAAATCGAGCTGGAGGATGTCTAGTGAAATAGCGGTGAGCATAGCTGTGTTTCCTCTCCAGGAATAGACGTTAAAAAAGGGCAAGAAGCCAACACAGCAGAGGATGGGCTGGAAGGGGACACCCTGTACTGGCAGGAGATGAACAGGATGGGACCTAGCCATGCTTTCCCACCCTAAACCCCTCTGATTCTGCAGCTGGAGCTGACCTGACAAACGTGCCACTGGCAGCCAAAGACCATGCGTATCCAGCTCTGTCTCCCAGTCTGATGTGGGAATGGGCTGGAGAGGGGCAGAGACCCTTGGCATGGGCATCACACTTAGACACAACTCACAGCTACCTTTAGGCTGTGCTGTAGCCACATTTGCAGCACACTGACTCCAAGCGGCTCTGGGAAAGAGCAGGGTACAACAGAAAGGGCTGATGATCTGTGTTCATGTGGAGGCACTGGACGAACAGGTTGTGTCAACTTGAGCACTAAGGAATACAGCGGCCCAGGGGCCGTCTTCATCCAGCGGCCTCCATAATCCTTGCCACTCACTCCCAGCCTCTCTTGCTCACACAGAAATCTGGCATTGGGACTTACTGGTCCTGCTGGCATTGTCCATCCCATTGTCATAGCAGAGCTGCCCTCCCTCGTCCGTGTCTGACTCGTCCTGCTGCTCGTAACGCCTCTCTGTCTCACAGCTTTTGTCCCGGCTGGAGGTGGATTTCCGCCTGCGCCTTTTCCTTCTGTAACCGCGCGGCACCGGCACCCCGATGTAGATGGAGTGGTAGTCTGTAATGGAGAGGGAGAGAGCTGCGAGAGAGCAGGGCAGCGCGCCTGGTTCCCTAGTGGGAGCACACACCTGTTGACAAAGCCCTTACTGTCCCCCACACGCTTTCCATTAGGCCTGAAACGGCCTGTGTTATCCCAGGTTGTCTGGTGATTCGCAAGCCACTTGGTGCCATGGGATGGGGAAGGGTGGGGTCTTGTCAAATGAAAGTCGTAGAGCTGCAGAGGCCCCTTGAGCTGTCTAACAAGGCTCCCTCCTCCCACCATTGATTCTCCTGAGTGCATGGCTGCATCAAGCCACACTTCACTTCTGCAAAGGCTGCTTTCACCAATGAAGTGCAAATAAAACACATTTTTCCCCCAGGGTCTTGAATCCAGGGCGGAAATGGGCGCTGCTTCCCCAACCCCTTTGTCCCAAGGAATATTACCCTGTCAGGGTCTCTTCAGACCACATGACAAGCCAGATCCCGAAACACGCTGAACATCTACAGCGTCCATTGCCTTCATCAGCACTGCAGGTGTCCTGAACCCCTCGGGGTCAGGCCTTAGCTGTCCAGGTAGTGGAAAAAAGTGTCTGATGGCACATTTCCTGGTCTTTCCAGGATGGTGACTGCTTAGAAAAGTTATCTCGTTTCCATCACAGACGCTATAAACGTACAAGTAAAGCACGTATGAAGTTTAACCAGGATACCTGTAGTGTGCTTGGCTGTTGAAAGAGAATGCGTTGACCTTCAAGGGTACAGGTGTAAGCGAAGTGGGCGAGATACGCTGGCTCTGCTTCAAAAGGTAATATCATTTACAATGCCTCCCTACAACCTTGACTGCCTTTCATGACCCTGTTTTCTTCCAGGGCACATCCTACTGGTTAAAAAACATTGATTTAGTGGCTACAACACTGTACTACGACAGGGGTGATCTAGGTTCAGACCCCAGCTGAGCTACTAACTCCCTTTCTAGTCTCAGGCAAGGCATTTCAATTTGTGGGATGTCTCCATTTTCCATTTGTATGGGGAGACCTTCTCCCCCTCACAGGAGTGCTGGGTGAGTTGAATTCAGACACTGCACTGTTGATGGCCTCAGTAGCACCAAGGGAGCTAGGGACACAGACTGCCACCGCTCTCAGGTGAAGAGAGAGTCAGCAGGAGCTGGACTGTAACCCACACGGCAGGTGGGAAGCCCTGGGGCTTTTCTTACCTT
>NW_017729020.1:4806332-4807779 GCF_001723915.1 Gavialis gangeticus | reverse complement strand
CACCAAGGGAGCTAGGGACACAGACTGCCACCGCTCTCAGGTGAAGAGAGAGTCAGCAGGAGCTGGACTGTAACCCACACGGCAGGTGGGAAGCCCTGGGGCTTTTCTTACCTTCTTCATCATCATATCTCCTCCTTGAGTTGCTGAAGGCCCTCTCACTCATGCCGTCATCATCCTCCATCATGGTCAGACCGCAGAGGGCAGAGAGGCTAAACGGTGCAAGAAAAGGGGAAAAAAAGCAGAAAAGGACCTTACAAGAGGCAAATACTTTCATTCTAGATCAACGACTCTCCACAGAGATGCAACTGGGTTTGCATCTATAGCACGAGACCTTTATTAAAACCATGACCTTTTGGAGACAGGGACTGTTTCCTTGTTCTCTGCCTTGGAGAGCACCCAGAGCCCTGGGGGGCTGGCTAGGAGCTGGGATTGCTCAGTGGTACTGCAATGCTAATCACCAGCAATGAGAAAACCTAAGGGAAGGAGTGGACCTGGAGCTCCAAATTGACAGAGGCAACTGTTTTTTGACATTGTTTTCATAAGGGAAATGGACAGCCCTCCAGGGGTTTGTAAAGAGAGTTCAAAACCAATCTCACAGCAGGGGTCAGAATCAACCTCCCAGGAAAAAGGCAATGGGAAAACTCCCTCTCCTTTTTCACTGGGGCTGGTGCAGGGCCCTGACCGCCAAGTTCAAGCCCATCTCAATGCACTGGACAGTTCCAAAGCTGTTACTGGCGGAGGCTGTCCGATAGCCTGTGAAACAGCAGGTTCTCTCTTGAGTTCCTACTTTCCCCATTGCAACCAGCTCATACTGCACAGGCCGACCCACCTGCTTCCTCCTCAGAGACAGTCCCTCCAGAACAGAGCTCTGCAGGTGATTTGTCACAGAGAGGTTTTACAGACGCATTTGCACTCCAAGGTGCTCATTTCTGCACCTTTCAGAGGCATGGAGAGCAGGACAGTGGTTGCACAGCACTTTTCTAACCCTCAAGCCCCCTTGACGATGGCGAGTCAATCTTGTTCTCTCAGGTTTTCTTGAGCTGCAACTTACTGGAGGTTTCAAAGCAAATTTGACTAAAATATTTCCTGACCGATAGTCCGCTCTAGATCTCTCCCATCTAGAAAGAGGCCCCTGGTTTCTTCTGGGTCAAGAAAAGCTGGTAAAATGCACAATAAAAAAAATCTGCAAATTTTCAGTTGAATAAGATCTGCAAATTTCCTCCAACTGGATTTTCCCACACCGTATTCTTTGCTGTGCACACCTTCCCTTGAGCAGGTATTTTTCCTTGCAAGGGGAAGGTATCTTGCCTGCTTAGCCCAATACATACTGGGCTAAGTACTTGCACTTACACAAATGCCAGGAGCATGGGGGATAAGCAGGGGGAACTTGTTCTCCTCCTAAATGGAAATAACTACAATGTCATTGGGATAATGGAGACCTGGTGGG
>NW_017729020.1:4783615-4805677 GCF_001723915.1 Gavialis gangeticus | reverse complement strand
TTCCAGCCCAAATGTCTATGAAATCTATGAAATCTACAAGTATGCACATTAGAAAGGCACCTGTCACAAAACCTGCTAGTCAGGAAGATGTAACATTATGTGGCTTAGATGACACATAACACGAGGACGGGTGGCACACTGGGTACAGATAATATCCAAGGCAGCGACTGCTGCACATGGCTTGCCAACCAGCCACTGATTGGACTATGTTCACGTGAGCATGTGTCAAAGAATTTCACATAATGAGACCAGTAGTCAAGTGCACAGCAAAATCCTGCACGGCTCTGGGACAGAAAAGGAGCATAATTCCTTCACCATTTTCTCGGTGGGGTACACCTCGCCTGCCTGCAGTCACACAAAAGGTGTGTTTTCAGCGCACAACAGACTCAGGTTATCGGCACTTGGGAGCACCCACCTGGATTCATCTAATGCTGGTGTAAGCAGGCAGATCACAAAATCCTACCCCAGTTACTGTCCACACAAATCCTGTGCTTCCCCAGGGGTGTCACTGGGTCTTTTGAGGCCATCTCCATGCTTTGTTACACTGCACTGAGCTATGCTGGTCTGCGAGTTTCCCCCCAGTAAACAGGAGAATTTCTCTGCTTCTGGCCATACACAGGAGTTGTGGAAAGGACCTGGAGACTTTTCACCAATGGCTATGTCCCTGTTTCACTCATTTGATCACTGATATTTATTTCCAATTGGCGTTTCCTAGCATGTTATTGTGACCACTCATGACTTGTCTAATGATCCGACCTCCAGGGGCTGCCTTTCACACTTGACTACGACTAGACAACGATGACTTGTCATGGCAGGAAAATCAATGCCTTTCAAAGGCACTTTGCAAGAGGTCAGGCAAACAAGTCCCAGCTCTGCACACTGCTGAAAGCTAGTGGCCAGCTTGTTGGATCTCTCCCGTCCCATACAACGCAAGCCACAGGGCACTGTAACATTAGCAGCGACAGTTGTGAAGACTTGCACAGCTTGGCTTGCCAGGGCCTGTGGCTTCACACTATAGACTGCTTGCAAGCATCCACTTATTTCAGGTCTTTTGCAAATCCCAGAAGATGCATGAATGATTGTCACCAAATCTGGGCCACCTGTTTAAAAGGCACCTGCTATGGTGCTATGGGAGCTCCTGTGACTCCAGCTGACCATGAGGCCATGTTGTACTCCAGGGGCGGTATAAATACAAAGAGAGGTAAGTAGAACAGGGGTTGCCTACTGTTCTTGTCCTGATTTTTCTAAACCAGTGGGAGTGGGAGATTTTAACGTAATGAGTCCAACCTCCAAGCTGTCAGCATGGTTTTGAGTTAAATTGGCAGAAAAGGCAGATGAAGAAGGCTTCTGTCCAATCCCAGTGGGCAAATCGTGAAGAACTAATGGTCAAAGCAGAAATCTGCCAAACAACTTCGTTGTTAGAACAGCCTCATTCTTACAAATAACCAAGGGAATCTGGATGAATTCATTGATACGAGCAAGTCAACCAGTCCTACAATCATCTTCCTCTCTGAACAGCTATTCATGGGCAAAATTACATGGAGGATTGTCACACACATTCAGATGGGCCTTTATGCTATTTGCAGAACAGGGTATAAAGGAGAGGGGGAAAAAAACCTTCCAGTCCTTGTACACAGCAGTTCCACCAATTTAATTCAAATTGGTTTCAACAATTATGGGAGCCCAGGTAAACATGTCATGGATATAACAGCTGCTCTAGTGTAATAAGGTGAGATCACAAAGTGCCTATCTGCTCTTTGGAACAGCAGTCACTTTGAAATGTACATTTGTACAGCACCAAGCACGAGACCCCGATTGTCCCGCACTGGAGTTCCATGTCCATGTACAAAATCAGATTAATTTAACAGGACACCTTCTAACTTTTTGACCGTGATTAACGGTGCTCTACCTACGAACACAAGCGCAACTACTGCAGTAGTTGGGTACTTCCCAAATAATTGAAACCAGAAAACAACCTTCTCTCCATACTTACAGGAGATTAAAAAAAAGCCTGAAAAGCTGTGGGTCCTGGTTGCTGCTGACTGCTGCACTATTTACATTTGGAGGGGTTCCCACAGTCTGGGACTGGTACCCTCAATATATCTGCATTCTTAAAAGAGAGATGGAAGTTTTTTTCTTTTGGCATTCCAGAAATACAACGGGATGAGAGAAAAAGAGAGAGAGAGAGAACACGCTAGAGGTAGCAAACTGTCGCCCTTGCAAAATAAAATATGTAGCAGCAAAATCTCCTGTGTCCTACTAAAACAGGCCTTTAAGTATTGTGCCAAGCACCTAGTGCAGAGCAATAGGTAAAACCCATTTCTTTTCTCACTTGATATTACTGTACCCGCACCATAACACTAGAACCATGCCTGCTGCCCACGTTATTGCAGAGATGTTGTTAAAGAGCACTTTGTGGTCTCACAATAATTACAGAAATGAGCTTGAGCCTTACCTTCAGCTCCCCAGAAATGCCCCGGACCAAGCGGACAGGGATGGACCGTCACTGACCAACGAAAGCCTGGGTGTTGTCAAGTGAGGAAGTCTAGTTTGCCTCAACAACCGACTGCTGCAAGCCTGGTATTGATGCCTGATGTCAAACGCTCAGTGGCTGCCAGGTTAAAATGTATTTTGGGCAATGTTGATTGACTTTCGGTGCGCAGAGGCATTGTGTCACGGGATGGCCACAGCTCTCCACAGAGGAGGTGACATTCAAGCAAGTGAGATCTTGCCATCTTTTATAGTCATCCTCACTTTTAACACGGAAAAGAACAAGAATAGAAAAAAAACCCAACAACCTGGAGTCATCAGGCTCTAACCTCTCTTCTTCTGTGCATCACGTCTTGTCTGTCATTCTTGTTTAGGTTGTCAGCTATTTGGGACAGGACCTGCCTTTATTGTTGGGCCCAATGCCAAACACAGTGCTTAAAAAAATAGCTGATGTCAATAATGGAGCAAAGGTATGGTATGCAGGATGATCCTCATCAACAGCTGGACCCTGCAAACATCTGTCTGACCCCTGGGCTTCTGTCTGGCCCAAATTCAGGTCTAAAATCTTCAGTTTGCAATGAGCCCCACAAAATGGGCCAGTCCCATATGGATTTAGATTGGGGTGGGCAAAAGGGTGGATCTGGCCGGGTGGATCTTTCCCACCAGCCCCTACCCACGCCGCTGTGGCCAGTTTCCCTGGAGACCCCGTGACAGGATGGGACGAGGGTTTCCCGGGTTGTTCAGATCCACCTGTTTTTTTACCATGAGCCATCACTACAGCAGCAGCACAACTGCTAGTATCTGCTCTCAATAGCCCATTGCCCTGTTAGGAAGAACCAAGACCGGAAACTGAGACTAGGCAGCCTGACAGCATGTGGTAAAGGGCTTCTCTCGGCTCCTTTGGGGAGATGGGTCCACACTCTCTTTTCCCAATATTCAGTGTTAATTTTGTTTTTTCAGCATCCTCCCATGAGGGTACGGGTATGCACATATTTTGTCTCTTTTATAGAAAGCTCAGTCAAGCTACACTCAGGGATGCAGAGCAAATCCTGCTCTGCCACAGAGTCTCTGGATAGCCTTGGTCAAGCCACTAAAAGCCATGTTTTCAAGGATACCCAGTGAGATTGCCCAAAGCCCCCACATGCCTCGACAGTTAAATCAAAGCAAGTTAGATATCTCTGGGCACCTCTCTGAAAAATTAAGTGCCTTTAAAAATCTGCCTATGTCACTCTGGGCCTCAGTTCCCCACCTGTATAACAGACATAAAAACCCTGTCCAACTGTACAGAGGAGCAGCAAGATGTTGGGTCATGGGGCCATGTAAATATGTAGGAAAGACGCATTATTTTCCAGACCGTGAGGCATTTTTGAGAAGGAGCCAGCAAATGAGGATCCTAGCCCAGGTTCTAATTCAGGAAAAATCCTTATTCCAGGCAACACTTTAAGTCCTCTAAAAGTTGGGCATGTGCCTAGGTGCTGGCCTGATTTCAGGCTGAAGAACTGGTGCTGTTCTTTAGTGTTGTAAACAGCACTGAAGTACTGATTCCTGCCAGCTTGTTCCTGGGCCTCCTTGTCATCTATAATTTAGGATGAATTGCCCCATGGGGAAGAAGTCCTATCAGCTTCTGCTTTTATGTTAACAGCAAGAGGCACAAGCAAAGTGCATAGCCAGGGAGAACAGCTCTATCTAATTGCAGAGATGACTTATTTAGCGTTTCCTGTTCTCACTGCACGTGACTGAAAGCACTTGGTTCACGCAGGCCGCTCTGAAGGTCTTTGACTCTGCAGATCCTCGCCGCGGATGCACTTTGGATTCTGCTACTGGTGAACTCTGCACATGAGGAGAGAGAGGGTGGCGAGGTCTCCACAAGCCTCCTAACCTGTGTCTTTCACACAGAAGCTACGGGCTGACCTCACACTACGACACCGTATCTTGGAGGTCACTGGAGCTTTCATTTACTGCTAGCTGGGGTGTGAAACAGCACCCTATACTGTTTTCCTCTTACTGCTTCTCCCAGGAGCGCCAAGCCACTGCTCCCAAGGCATTTGCAAGACAAGGCAGGCATAGGGCAGGAGGAAAGAAATATTAGCAAGTGGGGAACTGAGGCACAGAGCATGGCAGCAACTCCCTGGGATCGAGGGAATGTGTAGCAGATCTGGGAGCTGAATCCAAACCAATACTTTAAGTGCAAGACTACAGGCCTTGGCACAAGGACCACTTCCCGTGAGATCAGCTGCTCCATAGTAACTGCCCCTGTGCATGCTCTTTGATTGATGGCGTAAGCCATTGCAGCTAAGCTTCCCTCTACCGCAGGGGAGAAGCGTGCACACAGGCAGTTCCCACAGAGTAGCCAGTGCTTAGTAATCTTCACCCCCTTTTTACCACCAGTTTGTGTGCATGCTACACACTCCTCTGCTAATTCCCTTGTTGCCAGAAGAGCTCCATCTTGCCTGGCGGCTCTGGGTCCTGGCCCTTGGTTAACATACAATGACTCTCTGCCCCAGTACACGTTCCCCCCAAGCTCCACGTCCAATGCAGCAGCTCTTAAAACGTGGATAACAGGATTTTGAGAGATCCCGGCGCTCACCCCAGGTGTGGACAAGCCTAACTCCGCTGACTTCAGGACTGGATTCCTTTCTGCAGTGTGACCTGGGATGCTTCCCAATTCATCTGTGAAAGCAAGGGTTTTTCCTGTCCACAAGATGGCTCTGGAGCCATACAATTCTCCTCACTGCCTGCCACAGGAAGATTTGCTATCAGAGAGCTATTGATCCTTGCTTACTTTGCCCTTTGCATTTTCCTTGTCTCTAGCCTACGTGAATCCCTCATGCTCCCAGGCCCACCTGGGGCTCAACTCCCAGCTGCATGCCTGGGGCTGCCTTTCTCATTGTGCTCCAAGCTGAGCCCCCCTGGAAAGGTTACTCCTAAAATGTTTTGGTGAGAGAAGGGGTATAGGGGTATTGTGTTGGTCTAACAACACAGGCAGACAAGGCAGACATCTCATTTGATTTACCAAAAATTTGGTGAGAGAAAGAACATTGGTAAGCAGGTCAGTTGTGTTTCTCTGTCTCTAGTTTTTGCAACTTCCCTTATGCGCCTTGCAGTCTGGACACTCTCCTGACCAGAAACTCAATTTTAAAAGCTGCCACAACATTATCTATGTACCAATAATGTTCTCAATAAAAAGAGCACCTTCAAAATCAACATGTCTGGCCCCCCCCAGTATAGCCTTACATGAAGATTCACAGTGTTGCACTGGCCTTGGGCACTGACTCAATGGGGGCAGGATCTTCTAACTCTGAAGATAATTATGTACAAATAATACCCACCCTTCACTTACACTCATTAGGCAAACCCAGATAACCCCTTCACTTACCCTGCATGGTGCATTGGAAGGAGTTTTATTAGAAGTCAGCTCTATCCTCCTCCCACAGATGTAAAGGTGAGTTTTCCCGATGACTCTTTAACAGTATCCACACTAAGAGAGCACAAGGATAATGCCCCCCCTCCACAAAATGAATTGCATTTTATGGGGGGGGCTTAAGCCCCCTCCACAAAATGAATTGCAAGCTTGTGCAAATAAACACATCATTTCTCTTCCTGACAAATTGCTATGCAAATGCCATCTGCTAACAGAGACTAATAATGGTGGGAGAGAAGGAGCCAGCTGGGTTCCCCAGCACTACCCAGCTACTTGGAGAGAAGGGTACTGCTATCCCACAGGGCCTTGCTGAAGGGAGAGTGCTTGAAGGCAGTCTCTTGCAAAGTGCTTGAGCTGCAAAGTAGAGGCAACATCCTCAGCCACTACCTTTCCGAGCAACTGCAATCCTTGAACTGCAGGGAGGCAATATACCTACTTGCTCAACAAGGCACTATGCTAGTCATAGCATATAAATGGATTCCAAACAGAGCACCCCATGGATTAAATGCTCATTGCCTGTGGAGCTGATTACTTACAAGACTCTGCACAGCAGAGAATGTTTTAAAGATGGCTGTATATGGCTTGTCTTTTATGTACTGAAAGATAAAGCTAAGTTGAGGAACCTCCTTTGCCTGGATGATCATTTGCACATAAGGATGCATACCATTTGTTTTTGTGGTGCTTATTAGAATCATAGAAAATTCAGGTTGGAAGGGACCTCAGGAGGTCATCTACTCCAAGCCCCTCCTCAAAGCAGAACCACCCCAACTAGATCATCCCAGCCAAAGCTTTGTCTAGCCGGGTTTTGAAAACCCCCAAGGATGGAGCTTCCACCACCTCTCTGGGTAACCTGCTCCAGTGTTTTACTACCCTCCTAGTGAGAAAATTCTTCCTGATATCTAACCTCAACTTCCCTTGCTGCAACTTGAGACCGCTGCTCCTTGTTCTGTCATCTGCCACCACTGAGAACAATTCAGCTCCGTCCTCTTTGGAACCTCCCTGCAGGGAGTTGAAGGCCAACTTCTATGGCATGTCATCATTACAAAATAGTAGACTATAAAAACATCTGAGATCAGCTAAGACCTAGGTGAATTATTCACTGCAAATAATATGTCACCTGCATGCATCCAGGGTCTGGATTTTGGCCAGTCTTGTCCACATTTGGCAAATAAGTTGAACATTTCTGACCTCAGGGTTGGTTGTAATGGGACACCATGCTTATTTTACTATTCTGTGTTTGAGGTGGGTAATCTGATCATCTGTTCTTCCTTGCTACATATCTGAATTTCTTTGCACAGGGAAGCTAAGAAAAGGCGGGCAACTCATTGTATGAACATTTTGGATGAATACTGATTCCCAGTGTATTTTATAAAACCTCTCTGTATTGAATGCAAGAGAAAATGGACAATGTCTTTTTTGGAGCAACCATATCGTTAGGAGGGATGAGGACAAGCTTTTAGGTATGAAATACCCTTCAAACACTTTTGCAATTGAACGCTGCCTGTCAGAATACTTTGTTAGTAACTAATATTTTACTTTGTAATGACTTTACAAATAATGGGGAACAGAATGTAATGAATAGCGTAGTTTGGGAAGCCAGTAATATTTGCCTTTTCTTATTTGTTATCCTTCCCCAAGTTTTCAACTAAAAAAAATTCAGCATTTTCCAAATTTTGACTAGCTCTGAAAGAGGCTAAGAAATCCTAAAAATGCAAACATGCTTGAATATGTTTTAAGTTTTATCAAAAATCAAAATTTTGAAAAATGAATTACTGAAAAAGAGAACTCTGGACATTCTCATCAGATGCAGCGAAGAGTGTTTTTAAAAGGTTAGATCTATAAGAAAGGTTCCCATGTAGCATTCTTCTAGGGACGCTATTCATGGCAACGGCTCATACGGTTGGAGTTCACTGGAACAACATCTTGCGTGCATACGGCATCTTCCAGCTGAGAATTTCAAAGTGCTTTGCAAACCTCAGGAAGTAATCCTGGTTCAGATTCCTAGCAAAATAGGGCTGGGAAAGGACATCAGGAGATTGCATTTGGTCCAACCCCCTACTCAAGGCAAGACCTTGTTTAAACCGTCTCATCCAAGTGTTTGCCTAACAGCAACAACAAAAAAAATCCCTCAGAGTTTTAGTGCAGACCTTTAGGTTACTCCTAGTAGGAGCTGTATGAGTCCTTCCTTTAAGCTCCCTCCCAAAACTTCCATTGATTTAATTGGGGCCAGTACTTCATGCTGCTTAATTAACTCTTACAGCCTCTCCCTAGCAGGAATGCAACCTGCCTGTAGTGGGATGAGACTATGAAGGCACAAGAAAGGTTACGCATCACCCCACTGAATCAACGGTGGAACTCCAGAGAGAAGTAAGTCTTCATTTTCTGTCCAGATACAAGACTAGATTTCATCAGAGATCCTAATTATAGCAAGGTTTTGCCACTTCCTGGGATGAAATGAAGGGCTGGGGGAAAAAAATTAAACAAAGAACTTTACGACATGGAGGTTCCTCTCCTCATGGTGCTTCTCACTAGCCATCTTTGCCCCAGCTGCCATTGCGAGCACGGTCACCTTTCAGACCCCTTCTACTCTCACTGGCTACACAAAGGAGCACTCCAGAAAGCTGTCTTCATTAGTCATATGTCAATTGTTCTCGGCAAATGTGACGGTTCTTGTGAAAAATGTACTAATTAGCCTCTCCTGTTGGAAACCTGCCCTGTGGCTTACCAATGGGCCTTCAGACTATTCTTTCTTCTCCTTCAAACTTTCCTGTCCAGATACAAAGCTAGCCATGGTTTTGGCTGTGGAAGCCATTATGTGGTTAAGCCTCCTCTATCACACTTTTCCCCCTGGCAGACCACAGCTCAAACCCCTCAGCATCACATCACTCAGCATTTCCTTCCACACAGCATGAGAGGTATCCTCTGCTCCTGAAGATCACACATGTAACCTACCTCGTGACAGCCTGCAGGTCTGTGTTCCCAGCTTTCTAGCTAGTGACTAATCCATCGAAGAAGTTACTGAGTCTTACATGATGTCCAACTGAAGCATGGGGGACTCATGCCACTGTAGTCAGGGGGGGCATATGCCCCCTCTGTGACCAGTCCCGCCAACCAGGTGGGGGGTCCCCCCATGGACAATCTCGCTGCCCCAACCCCTGCGGCTGATCCCATGATGGCCAAATGCTGCAGCCGCTTCTGGGAGTGGCTGCAGCTACTTCTGGGAGCAGCTGCAGTGATCGGCTGGTGCTTGCAGGGGGGGCACCGGTGCTCCCACTTGCCACCCCTGCCCATCGCCTGCATGGTGAGTTCAGCTGGTCAGGGGGTGCACTAGTGCTCTCAAGGGGTGCACGTGCACCCCTTTGCACCCCCTACATGTTGCCACTGAGCTGAAGGACAGAAGGCTTTGGCCTCAAATGGCGGAGGCTCTGATTTTCCGGGCTGAAGATCCTGATTAGAAACTCCATTACCACTTCAATTAGCAACGCCACTTGGGTGGTCAAGCCAGGGTCTTGACCACTCACTTGTTTGGAGTGGAGACCCATGACCTACCACTGCAGGTTCTGCATGTTATTAGGAGAGAGCCTGTTTGAGCTATCTGCGGCCCTGACATGACATCCAGCACTAGAGTATCTGACTGCTCCACAATTTTTAACACATAATAAATACATCCTCACAATAGTCCTATGAGGCACAGCAGTGCTACTACCTCACTCGGTGCAAATGAAAAAAAAAAACAAGCCCCAGAGAGATGAGGGGACCCAATTAAGGTACCACTGGAAGTCTGTGATAGAGATATTTGACCTCAGTTCCCCTAATTGTGGGGTAGGAGGTAGCTCAGGGATTGCCCCACCCTGTGGCTGCATTTTGTAGGTAGATAATGCTGTTAGCTGGACTAGACACTGGCAAGAATAAAGAGAATAAACACCTGAAAATCTTATGACTGCAGGTCACCCCTGGGGTCAGCTCAGGGATCAGATTTTGGACCCACCTGCGAGGCGGCGCAATGCAGCTATATCGAAAGACATCAATTAAGAAGATTACACAGAGCATCTTTCTCCTGCTGCCGACAGCATGTGGGGAAGGGTACAGTGCTAGGCACATCAGTCACCTCAGTCATAATGTTTGCACCTTTTGGCTTCCCTTTGCCCAGAAGCGCACTAGGGATGTTTTAAAGATCTTCCATCCTGTGTTGCCGTACAGGCTTTACGCTAGGATGAACTTCTAAGACTCCAGTAAACACATTTGTCATTTGCAAGGTAAAGTGCCATCCTGAGAGATGATGGGTGGCCTTGCTGAAATATGAAGTCTCTCTCTGACTGATACATAGAATCATAGAATCATAGAAGTAGGGTCGGAAGGGACCTTGTAGATCTTCAAGTCCGACCCCCCGCCTGGGCGGGAGAAAAAAAAACTGGACTCAAATGAGTCCAGCCAGGTAGTCATCAAGCCTCTTCTTAAAGATCCCCAGTGGTGTACGTGGTGTTATTTAATCCCAAAGGCTCTGGTTTCTGTCTCCAATGTTAAAGAGCTTGATCCAAAGTCAAGGGAAGTCTTTCAAGTGGGCTGTAGACTGTACCCCAAATGACTTCATTGCATTCTTTGGACCCAAACTCAGACTATTCAAATAGTCATGGGTATGTGACAAGTAATCCTGTGAAAACAGGGGTTTTGCAGGATCTGACACAGTAAGATCTGGGTTTCACAATACAGAGAGAACAACCCTATGACTTGAAAAACTGGAGTAAGCAGCAGTTTATAATGCTGGGGCTTACCTCAAAACTGTGAGCATGAGAAGGTCAGACATCTCTTGTTCATTTATAATTCTAAGAGAGCACGACTATAGCTAGAGCTAAAAGCTCCCCTTGACTTGGGGCCCTGGCTTTGATCGCTTTTCAGCCCTTCTACAGAGACATGGAAGATGGGCAAAGCAGTAAATTTCCTTCTCCCAAACCATTGCTCATCAATAGGAGTCTTTAAAGGCTCTTTTATATTCATTTAATATGAATATAATATATTCCATGTTAAGCCTATTTGTTTCCTACTCATCTAGACACTTTGGTGCTGCAAAGGGAGGTGAAGTGATCAGTCGCTTGTGAAAGCTTACGCATCTCTGAATTAGTCTATCAGGTACAACTGTGCCCTGCCTTAGTAGCACAAGGAATACTCTGCTAATGAGCTTCCTAGCCCCATTTTGCCCCATCTGTTTCCAAAAAAAGCATTCAAATACTGGAAATCACAGGAATTACTGTGCTTGTCAGGAGCAAAACTGGATGGATGAAGTGATTTTCCTTTCCTCCAGTCTCTTTTTTAAAAACACTCTGAATTAACTGAGTCTTACCTCTTCTTGGCTGGATTTGGGCCAACCCTGGGATTGGTGCTTGACCTGGGGAAACCTATGGTCTACTAGTCAAGTAACGATTAGATCCATTGGCAAACTTTGCAACATGACACTATGCATTATAAGTCCAATATTCACATCTCATACCCTAAAGTTCAGAACAAGCTTTATACGAATCTCAACACTAAATCTCAGCATGTTCAGTCAGCTGTTGGGCACACTCTAAACAGACAGCTAATGCATTGACTCATCCCTGGTGTCAACAACAATACCGACACCCTATCTTTGCACACGCTGGTTATTTCGGCAATTAAGCACACAGAGATCAAGGAAAGAGATAAGGTGACTGCAAACCTTCTAAAGGTCCCTTTTAAAACTGTGCGACCAGCCATAGGAGGAGGAAGCGAGATGCAGAGAGTGAGCTCCTATGATTCAGAGAAGTCACCAGCAAGGAGACACCAATAAGGAGATTCCCCCAGGGCTCTGACCCAAGTTCAGAGAATGCCCAAGAGTGGCGTGAAAAGTGGGGAAGGGAACTGTGTACAGGTATTTTATTGACTTGATGAGGTCAGTACATTTCTTGTCCTGCCAAAAGAAGAGAGCCATTTCTTTTTTGGAGACCTGTGAAAAGCCTGCTTGCTGCACCCCAAAGAGGGTGGCAGAGCTGGATCTCTTGGAAAAGGCTCCCCTTCCTGTGATAGAAAGCAATACTATTTTGCCAGATGTATCAACCAGAAGGGTAGGGAACAGATATGGGGAGGTGATGCCTTTGATTACACTGGACCATTAGCTTTTATCGAATGGAAATGAGCTACAACTCAGGTGCACAGGAAATACACACCAATGCTAACTTTACTTAAATAAGGAACAAGGATCCCACAGCTGTACAGTTCAAATCAAATCAGCTGGCACAACTGGTTTAGAAAGCAGCCTGCTCTGCTTATCCAGATCTGGTCACGTTTCTAATCACCGGTTCCTCTGGCGCATGGGGGTTTTTTTTTGTTTGTTCTTGGGTTTTTTTTTTAAAGTTTTGCCTACAACAGACACTTCTTCCTCAACTTGTCCCCAGCTGCTAGCAGCAGCAACAGGGCTACAGGCAATAAGGATGCAGAGTTTTAATTATAATGTTGTCTTTCATGGCTCTGAGCAAGGTGAGGTTGGACTGGTGGTTAAAAAATGCTGCCAAATGCCTGTGAGCCTAGTAATGGTGGTGTTTGCCCTGCAGTTTGGGAGCTGCAGCAGTAAGCCATTTTAAAAGGCAAGAAGAGACGGTACTAGGAAAACAACAGGGACTCCATGTGCATAAACTGAGAACTAAATAACCATCGCACTGCCGAATTAATTCATTGTACCAAGCACATTTCTGAATATTTCCTTAATGCTGTTTTCAGCTGCAGAGGAGTAAACACAGCTGCTCCAGCACATTTGGAGAAGGTGATGAGAGACCCATTTAAATGTCATTCTTCACGTAAAATCATCACTGAAGAAATCACTTCCAAGACTTTCTAATTATATGATTATAATGTGGTTCTGCTGAGAACAAAACACTTGTGTAAGGAGAGGTAGTTAATAGGAAAGAGAGATGTGGGTCTCTGGAAGCACAAAAAGATGCACATACTCCTTGCAACAAGGAAAGAAAGCTTAAAGGAGAGAGAGAGCTAACGTGACTTAGTGTAGTAGAGACCAGGCAGGAAAGGCCCATGTGAAGGCACAAGGGATGGGGTAAAGAACTCGCCCCCAGTCTTCATACTTGCACTGAGATTTTGGATACGCTGGGCTGGGCCACTGAGGGCTTATACGATAAGGGCTAGGATCTTGAGCTTGATAGTATATGGGATACCAGCACAGACAGCAGAAGACAAAGGAGGAACTCGCAACATAGTGCAGACATTCAGACACGCAACCCCTTGCCTCCGCTACTTGGGATTTAAAAAAAACCAACCCTCCAATGTTCTTTTTGTCTCCACAGTTTTCTAAAAGTTATTCATTTAGCCACTACACTACAGCAGCCAACCTTCATTTTCATTTTCCTGGACCACAGCACGCACTTCAGAGACAGAGGTCTTCTGGGAAGGGATGGTATCCACCTCGCGCTGAAGGGGAAGGCTCTTTTCTCGGCCAGGATGGTGGATCTCCTCAACAGAGCTTTAAACTAAGATCGCCAGGGGGTGGGGGGACAAGTGGAGGAAGCCCAGGGGCCAACAAACAGACAACCATTACAACAAGAGACAACAGGAAGGACACTTCAGCACAACCTGAGGGACTGGAGCTCCCTCAATGTGACAAGAAACTGAGGAACCTCCAGCTAAGGGCTCAAATGCCTATAGACAAATGCCAGAAGCATGGGGAACAAACAGGAAGAACTGGCCCTCCTGCTTTTCAGCAAGGACTACGATGTCATAGGGATAACAGAGACCTGGTGGGACTCTATCCATGACTGGACCATAGCTATAGAGGGCTATACCCTGCATAGGAGGGATTGCATAGGGACAAAGGGTGAAGGTGTAGCTCTATATGTAAAGGAGCAGTACACGTCCTTGGAAGCTGAAATTGGTACTAAAGGAAGAGTGACTTGAAACCCTCTAGGTCAAGATATGAGGGGGATGCAGTGAAAGGGGCCTGACTGTGGGAATATATTACAGACCTCCGAATCAAGATGAGGAGCTAGATTGGGAATTCTCTAGAAAACTGGAAGACGCTGCCAGAGAGCAAAACTGCCAAAGAGCACAGGATATGGTCATCATGGGTGACTTTACCTACCCAGACATCTCCTGGGAAGAGCACTTGGCCAGACCTGACTGGTTGCAGAGATTCCTGACTTCTATCAACGAGCTCTTCCTGTGTCAGGAAGTATATGGGTGGACCAGAGGAAATACCCTCCTAGATTTAGTCTTGGCCAAGGGGGATGACTTGGTGAGCAATCTGAAGATAGAGGCTAGGCGACAGTGACCACAACACTATCACTTTCCCTGTCCGTCGTAGGGCTGGGAAATCTGTCAGTAAGGTACAAATTCTTGACTTTAAAAAAGCTGACTTCAATAAGCTAAGCTAAGGGCTTTAGTGAGTAATGCCCTACGGGATCACGGACCGCAGGGAAAGAGTGTGGACGACGAGTGGTTGTTCCTCAAGGATATGATCCTTGGTGCACAGAAGTTGTCCATACCTGTATGCAAAAAAGGTGGCACAAGGTCTGGGAGGCTATTGTAACAGGGTGTTAAGATAGAAACCCTGTTACTTAGTGTCTGAAGGGAAGATCCTGGGACTTTGGTCAATGCAGGGAGGGGAAAAGGGGTCATGGAAAGGGCAAGGGCGATAGCTGGCCGGACCCAGCTGACAAAGATCCACACACCAGAGGGAAATAAAGAAGAGGAAAGTGGCCATCATGCTTAGAGGTGGGTACCAAGAGGCAGAGCATTGCCCTCAGGGCAATAGAAGGAAGTAAGGGGTCCTCGGCAGATCATGAGGCAGGACGGGAACGTGTAAGCTCCAGGGATCCACGGATCAAATGTCCGACTGGTGAGGGGGGGATATTTACTCCAGGGGTCGCAGGTGGCAACGATGGCCGAAGACGAGTCCGGGAAACCTGTGAAGAGAGAGTCAAGAAATGGGAATTAGGAGGGCACCGGGCAAGAGAGTTACCAGTTACTCAGTGGGGTGGTGAGGAAACCGCACTCCAGGTAATGAGTGGCGGATGTGGCTCATTAAGGCATTGTAATAAGTAATCAGTAAATGAAATTCACTGACAGCACATCTCACTTGGGGAATAACATTTATCTTTTCTTCTACCTTAAGTCATGGCAGGTGCACTTTGAGTGAGGTCGGGGAGACCCATCCACTCTCCCACAGCCATCTTGGCTTAACAGGGAAGTTGCAGATCTTCTGAAAAAGAAAAGGGAGGCTTACCAATGATGGAAGCTAGGAATAGCCCCCAAGGAGAACTACATAAGATTGACCCACACCGGTAGGGGGCAGATTAGAAAAGCAAAGGCGGTGACCGAATTCAGGTTAGCTACTGAAATCAAGTACAGTAAGAAGCCCTTCTATAGGTAAGCAGGTAACAGAAGGAAAACCAGTGGAAATGTGGGACCACTGCTCAATGCATCTGGACATCTGATCACTGACACCAAGGAGAAAACTGAACTCCTGAATGACTACTTCACATCTGCATTCCACCAGTCTAAGAGCGATAGCCTGCCGAATGCAAATATGACACAGAATAGTCACTGTAGGGATGATCACCTACCAACAGTCAATGTAGAGCTGGTAAAAGAACAGCTAGAGAGGCTATCTACAAGTCAGGAGGACTTGATGAACTCCATCCAAGAGTGCTGAATGAACTAGCTGAAGTCATTACAGGAGTGCTGGTGAACCTCTGAGAATTCATGGTGCTCAACCAGGAGAGGTCCCAGAAAACTGGAAGAGGGCCAGTGTTGTGCCCATCTTCAAGAAGGGGAGGAGAGAGGACTCAGGGAACTACAGGCCAATCAGCCTGACCTTAATCACAGAAAAAAATTCTCATGGAGTCCATATGTGGCAAGCTATTAGAAGGCAAAATTTTGAATGACAGCCAGAACACCTTTGTCGTGGGTAGGTTATGTCTGACTAATCTCATCTCCTTCTATGACCAGGTTACTCACCACCTGCATAAGTGAGATGAGGTTGGTGTCATTTACTTGGACTTTAGAAAGGCCTTTGAACTTGGTGTCCCATGAGGTTCTCAAGATAAAAACTAGAGGACTATGGGCTCAACAGTTCAATGGTCAGATGGGTGGGAAACTGGCTGTGGGGTCAGGCCCAGAAACTACTAATAGACGGATCCATGTTGACTTGGCAGAAGGTAGACAATGGGGTCTCCCAGGGTTCAATCCTTGGACTGATGCTTTTCAGCATCTACAAAAATGATCTGGATGTGGGGGGTGAAAAGCACACTGGCAAAGTTCACCGATGACACTAAGCTTTGGGGAAGTGTGGTCACACCTCAGGGTAGGCTGATGATCCAGGTAGACCTAGATAGATTAGCTGAATGGGCGGACCAGAACTAGATACTCTTCAACACTGAGAAGGAAAAACTTCTTCATGGTTCGTGTGACCAGACTCTGGAATAGACTCCCAGCAGGGGTGGTGCAGGCACCTACCCTGGAGATCTTCAAAAGGAGACTGGACACACACTTTGCTGGGGTTATTTTACCCCAGCAGTCTTTCCTGCCCAGAGCAGGAGAGCTGGACCCAATGATCTCACGAGGTCCCATCCGGCCCTAAATTTCTGCGAATCCTCTGTTTTCCATTGGACATCATTCCCTCTTTCAGGCTGAAATTCCTCATTCTCCTTTCTGGCCCTTAAGGGACATTTCCTCCAAGTATATTGATTCTTAATTGTCAGAGTATTGAAAACCTGGAACTGAATCGGGTGTTTCTGCACCACATTAAACAGTTCCCTATTAATCCCAGCAGTGGGTGAACTGGCTCCTGTATCTGTGGCTTGTAACTCAGATGATAAAAGTTCTTGAAATGCACTGCACTATACAGGAATGATGGAAAAATGGCCAATCAAAATAAAGGCAAAATGTCTGGGTTTGTTGCTGTCAGAGAACTCTGACTGTGGGGAATTCTATGCCATGCACATTTCTTTCTCCTGTGCCAAAATGCACTTGAAGACCTTCTTCACACTTTCCAGTCCCTCTGGCTTTGTACTTTGGCTAAACTCCAGCTGTATGCATGGTATTGTAGCCATTTTGCAACCTTTTTGGAAATCCTTGCATCCAATTCTTTTTCTCTGTTTATGCACTTTATTTTTTTTAATGAAAAATGAAAGCAAGTCATATAATGAGTCCAAGAGAGAAGAGCAGTCCTACTTAACACAACTCAAATTCTCTTGCACAGGTCACATAAAAGGAGCTTTGTTCACAAGCCCACATGTCCTGATGAACCACACTCTCTCCCACTATCTACCCAGACTTCAATTATTGCACTGAGCAGTTCATTGTTTCATAGTGCTCAGGGCCGGAAGAGACCTAAACAGACCATCAAGTCTGACCCCCTGCCCTGGACAGGAACGAGTGCAGGGTCATAACCCCCCAGCCAAATATGTGTCCAGTCTCCTTTTGAAGACCCCACGGTCAGGGTGGCTAGGGTCTGGAACCAACTTCCAAGGGAGGTTTTTAAAAACCTGGGGGTTTTTAAGAAGAGGTTAGATGAACACCTTGCTGGGGTCATTTGACCCCAGTACTCTTTCCTGCCATGGCAGGGGGTCAGACTAGATGATCTTCTCAGGTCCCTTCCGACCCTAGAAACTATGAAACCCCCAAGGTAGGAGAGAGCACCACCTCACTTGGGAGTCCATTCCAGAGCCTGGCAGCCCTAACCATGACGTAATGTCTCCTGAGGACCAGCCCAAACCTTCTCTCTAACAATTTGTGGCCATTATGGCTCGTAACTCCTGGTGGAACAGAGCCTCACCCGATTCCTGCTGGTCCCCCCAGTGAGTTTGTAAGTGGCCACCAGATCCCCTCTCAGCCTTCTCTTGTGGATGCTGAATAGGTTCAAGCCCTTCAGCCTCTCTGCATAGGGACTGACCCTTGACCATGCAAGTAGCCCTCCTCTGGACCCTCTCAATCCTAGCCACATCCCTTTTGAAATGCAGTACTCTAACACCTAACCACCCCTTACTGTGGGAGAAGAGATCCCAGACCCAGGCTTGAACTTACATCCTTCTAGCTCATAACCCAGCAGCCAAACCCCTAAACTAGAGAGCTAGGCTAAACAAATCCTGGATGTTGGGGGCCAGCCTGGAGCCTGGGCACACACCCAGGCTTGAACTCACAACTCTTTGGCCCCAGACTCAGCATTCACCCCCCTAGGCAAGACAGCCAGAACAAGTGCAAAATCTTTCCCTGGTTAAGATGAACAAATCCAGTTCCAGGCTTCAAAATCATTCCTGATGACTGGTGAGAAATGCATCAAAGGGTGCTCTTTAAAGAGCACTGGCAAGAGATTTCTCTAGGCTTAAAGTTCCTGTACATATATTCCCCTTCATAAAATTATAGCTTTCAGCACTTAATGTCTAAGATTATTATGGCTGTATGTAAATCCTGTAGTGAAAATGCTCTTGACAAATAATGCATCTACAGATCACACTTAAACACATGCATATATCTATATCTATCTATATCTATATATTTATAAATAAACTCATGTTGGCATTAATGATGGTTAGGTAAGCAGACAGTGGAAGTATTGTGCTCTGATCTACTATTTTACCTCAATAAGCATCAAGTGACTGAGGGACACAGAAGAAATAGTTGTCCTCTTGCCATCTGTCAGACAGACATTACAGTTCTGGTGAGAGAGCAGGGATCAGGCGAACAGCCAGATAAATCCTACATTGCATTTTCCAGCCACAGACCGTTGAATGTTTTCTCTAATGAGTTTCAATTCATCACCTTGAGGATTTTCATAGGAAGACTCCTCCTAAAGGTGTTTTGCACAACCATAACAGAATAACAGAGAGTCCCATGCCTTTGACAGCTCACTTTTGGTAACTGAACGCTGGCATCACAAATGAAACCTAAAGAACGATTCAGTAGGTCATTAGGAATGAGCATGATGAAGAAGAGAAAATATACAAAGAGGAAAAATATGAATGCTAAGTGCATGGGAATATTGTGCTCCCCTTGAAAGGTCAATGCACAAAATACACTGGCCGGGTGTTCACTACCTGTCAGGAAGATTGTCATTCAAGAGCCCCAGCAGTAACAATGATACACATGCTCCAGAAACATAAGTACAGACCTTGCCACAATCCTGGAGGACTCCTAGGTGCAGCTGTGTGCACCATGAATGAGAGCCAGTGGTGATACAAAGAATCTCAAAACACTTACCGACTGCCTATCTGCAGCTATTTCAGGGACACAACAGATTCCTTGAACCAGATGTTCTAGAGCTTTGCAACCCAAGCAGGGTCCAGGAGTCCAGAAGAGCTCACCTGGGGCATGTGGAGATGAAACAATATTTCCCGTTTATGTTGACGCAAGTGTTTTTGTGTTTGCACAACCTGGGATTTCCCGCCGCTCTAAAGTCCATTTAGCACCTTAAATTAACACGACTCGGAGATGTGTTAATTTGGAGCGCTCTCCAGTTACGCTGCTCCAACTGTGGATTTGTTCGTGCAAACAGCCAGACTCCAAAGACTTCTAATTAATCCCCTTCGCCACAAGGGGGCGCTGTGTTCTGGCCTTCAGCCAGTAGGCCCCTGTGTGTTCGTTTTTACCCTCCTTCACTCCTCCCTCACAGCATGCAGTTCAGGTCGAGACAGGTCTGCTCAGAACAATTATTATTTTAAAATGGGGGAGACAAATAATCCCTTAATTTTCTACCTCCTCTTAATTTTTCTGCCTCCCCACTCCCACTTACTAGACATCTAAAAGAAGGGCCAGCTTTGCAAATGATTGTGTGTTCCCAACTGCATTGAGCTGTGAAGAATCCAGTGCCCCAGGTTGGCTGTCTGAGATACACAAGAGAGAGAGAAATAATGGTTATGTATAAAAAAAAATAATGCATAATTTTTTCTTGACAAGCCAGAGGCCCCTAGGAAATGGCCTGAAGGCAACTTGTCCTGTCACACCTGTATAATGCCTTCTCTTCGCATGTAGGGTGGGAGTCGGATACCTCCTACCATTTCCCACAGTGGAGATGGATCATTTTCTCACCGAAGGAGGAGAATATGCAAACAGGATGTCTGTAGGAAGAACCTGAGGAACTGGGAATAGAAACAGAGGCAGTCTAGGCTGTATGCACTTATATTGCATTTTCTAGGTCAAAGGATTTCATTTAACCCATCTCTTCCATTTTCTGTTGCTCTTTTGTTCTTTAGGCTTCACTAAAACCTTCTCTGCAGCTGTCTCACGCTTGGAATTTACAAGTTGAGAACAATTTCTTATTTAAAAAAAAAAACAACAACAAGTAAGAGGTGAATGATTTATGCTTCCTCGCCACATGCATTATACATTACGAGGCTCAGGAGCTGGGGAGAAAAAAAGTACATGTCAAGAAACCGTCTGGTAAATGACTGCTTCCCAGTCCGGCAGCCTCAGGGGAAGCTGTGCTCAGGTAGGGAAGCTGTCAACAGGCTGAATGAGATGAGAGCAGGCAACAAAAAATCCCCAAAATCTGAGGGAAACGAAACCACAAGGAAGAAAATTAGGTTAAGTGTGAAGACGTTCAAAAAAGGAAATCTATGAGGTAGAGAAGGGATGAGAGCCTGTCATGTGCCTTTGAAAGGGGTAAATGAGCTCTGATGGATGCAATTCTGGTCCCACTGCAGATGAAAGAGGCCTGGTTTCATAAATCACTCAGCACCTGATTGCTCCTACAAAGCCACTACGTGTAGCAAGTGCTCAGCACCTCAGAGAAAGCAGGCCCATAGCATCTGGCCATCAGCTTATGTTTGGTTGACCAAGGAAACTTCAGCATATGGAAACATCCCATATGGCACCCCACCACTCATGCCTACATTCTCCCCGAGTGATTTTGCAGCCTTCTCGTATGGCTGCAAGATGTCCATCTACTCTCACACTGCCAGCAGCAAAAACCTATCTTGGAAGAAAGCTACATATCTGTACAACCCCAGGAAGCTCCACACAACTTGCCTGGCTAAGCAGCAGCTAGTTCACGGCTCATGTCTTGTGTGGTAATAACCTGATCTGCCCTCCTGGAAAAGCTGGCTCCTCTAAAAGCTAGACATCAGCATCTTCATAGTCATAGAAAATTAGGGTTGGAAGGGACCTCAGGAGGCCACCTAGTCCAAACCCCTGCTCAGAGCAGGATCATCCCCAAGTAGATAATCCCAGCCAAGGCCAGGTCTTAAAAAGCTCCAAGGATGGAGAGTCCATCACCTCTCTGGGTAGCCTGTCCCAGTGCTTTACTACCCTCCTAGTGAGAAAGTTCTTCCTAACATCTAACCTAAACTTCCCTTGCTGTGACTTGAGCTCATTGCTTCTTGTTCTGTCATCTGTCACCACTAAGAACAGTCCAGCTCCATCCTCTTTGGACCCACCCTTCAGGTAGTTGAAGGCTGCTATTAAATACCCCCTCAGTCTTCTCTTCTCCAGACTAAATAAGCCCAGTTCCCTCAGCCTCTCCTCACAAGGGTGCAGAGGAGGCCACTCGCATGATTGGGGGCAGCAGGGCAGGCCTACAAGGAGAGGCTACGGGACCTGAACCTGTTCAGCCTCCACAAGAGAAGGCTGAGGGGGGATCTAGTGGCCATCTATAAACTTACCAGGGGGGACCAGCAGGGAATGGGAGAGTCCCTGTTCCCCTGAGCACTACCCGGAGTAACTAGGAATAACAGCCATAAGTTGACTGAGAGGAGATTCAGACTAGACATCAGAAGGCGCTACTTCACAGTCAGGGCGGCTAGGATCTGGAACCAACTTCCAAGGGAAGTGGTGCTGGCTCCTACCCTAGCGGTCTTCAAAAGGAGGCTGGATATGCACCTTGACCCCAGTACTCTTTCCTGCCCATGGCAGGGGGTCGGACTTGATGATCTGCTCAGGTGCCTTCCAACCCTACAAACTATGAACTATGAAGTCATGTGCCCCAGCCCCCAAATCATTTCCACTGCCCTCCACTGGACTCTCTTCAATTTGTCTACATTCTTTCTGTAGTGGGGTGCCCAAAACTGGACAGAGTACTCCAGATGTGGCCTCACCAGTGCCAAATAGAGGGAAATAATGACTTCCCTCAATATTCTGGCAATGCTCCTACTAATGCAGCCCAGGATGCCGTTAGCCTTCTTTGCAACAAGGGCACACTG
>NW_017729020.1:4781116-4783007 GCF_001723915.1 Gavialis gangeticus | reverse complement strand
CCCCCCCCCCCCCCCACACACACACCCATATTTCCAGGAGCGATATTATATTCAAATCATACTGGTTCCATTGCATCATGATCCCTTCACAGTGGTGGAAAAGTGGGGGTAGATTTGACACTTAGCAGTAAATTAGGAGAACAAGTTAAATTAAAGGTGAGATTTTTATAGCCATACTATCAGCGAGTGTTGTGCATATAAGGAAAGAGCATTCACAACACCCTTTTGTGGGACAGGATGGGAGCTACAAGGCAGCTTTCTTTGCAACGTGGATCCTTTCTCTTGTAAGAAGCTCGGGACAACAACAAAGAGCAAATTCTGTTAATGGCAGTCATGTTTTCCACCAGTGGAATCTGCACAGACATACCCAATAGCAAAACAAACAAGTCAACTTTATTTTGTAAAAAGGAAACATTGACAAATACTTGAGGGTGCTGAGGCAGAGTGTGTAAGCCAGGAAGGGTCTGCTCAATGCAACACTTTTTTCCCATCTATCAACATGAAGTTACTGTCCAGTCCCCACTAAGTTCTCCTCTGATTCTGAGCACACACCAACTTTTTTGTGAGGAGTGAGGCTATTTCCTCGTCCTAAGTCCATCATCTTCAAGTATTCTGTGCTCTGATCCACCCATCTAAGACCAGCTTTGGCACCCAACGGTTTCACACTTTACTTTGGCAGATAGTATCTCCATCATCCTCATCATCCACAACATTGATGGGAACATAGCCACCTTCTCTGGGCAAGCACCAACACCAGCCAGCACCAGTCAGGTCCACTGCGTTGAAGCTGAAGTCTCTCACCTCAAGCCTCCTGAAGTCGACTGTGTCTTCCTTGGAGTAAATCTCATTAAGCTTTTGCCAATACAACCAAGCCATAACCAGGCCAATTACCTGCAAGACACACGCATTGAAAGTGATTAGGCTGAGTTATGTTAACTCCTTATACATAAGGTACTTTCATGTCAACCGCTGACCCATCTTTTTGACCTGGATACAGGTTTCCTGCACACAGCAGTGCTCTAAACTAAATCAAAGTCTTAAGTTAGGCAGACAAACCAGAACTTGGATAAGTGACCGTTAGAGAAAAGTCAAGGTGCTGCAGGAAGAGAGGTAGCAGCACACTTCATTTTGGTGCTAGAGGTTTAGTCTTTGTTAGATGAGTCCTGAAACAGAAATTCAGGGCCTTTGGGGCCAGTAAAATCATCTCCCCAACAATTTTCTGCTCAAGTTGTCAGTCTCAATCACCAGGGTCATTCCATCTGGCCTCTCTAGACTTCCCATGGAGCTTCAGGAGAAGGAACTGATTTTGAAGCTCGGCCTGTGAAGTGGCTTGTGCTCAGTGGCTGCTGTGTGCGGTGCTATGTTCAACTTCCCCTCTCTTGTGGGTAGGTAGGTCTGTCCAAGCCTAATAACCCACCCCAGAAGGACAAAGGGTCAAGGCACACCATGTTCTATAGCCAGTGACACACAAGAGAGTGAGGTGTCCCATATCACATCCAGATGCTTTTGGCTCCTCATGCTAAAGGAGCAGGTGCCCATTTACAGATAACTGGGGACAAGCTTTGGCTGAAGCCTAAAGCAAGGCCTGAACTCCCACCTCTGGAGCCATAACAAGGTACATTGTCCTTTTACATGTATAGCATCTAAGGGCACCTATATATGTGCAGCGATGCACTCCAGCAGAATCCAGTGTCACGTGCATCAGCGTTCCCACACTAAAAAATGGTGGTGGGGGCAATTTAACTAAAGCTCATTCAACAAGCTTTAGTTAAAGTGCCCTCGCCGCCGTTTTTCAGCATGGGGGCACTGATACACATGACGTTACGGGTGCTTTAATCAGAGTGGCTCTTGGAGCCACTCTAATAAAAGCATGCACAACCTGCCCCCCCCC
>NW_017729020.1:4759751-4780810 GCF_001723915.1 Gavialis gangeticus | reverse complement strand
CCAAACCATGTGTATAAATGCCCAAAGAGCACTTCGGGGTCTTTCGGGAGAAAAAATTATGTCTGTGCCTGACGATGCACCCACAGGCAAGAATTTCACTTGAAGTGTGATAAACATCTTTTTTTGACCATTTCCAGTTTCTCCTTCAATTGGTCCAAGAGCAAATTCTCCTCACCTACTGCTTGGCTTATATGATGTGCATGTGCTCTAAAGCCGAGAACTGCAGTAACTCCAGGGCAAGGGAGGGAGTTATTTACAGAGGTCAGCCGTGTTTGCATAGATCCAAGGGAGAAAACGTAACATGGCCAAGGTATCTGTGGCACTCTGAATATAAGACTCTAAGCTGGTTCCAGTGACCTGCAGCTTGTTCTGCTGTCAATAATGAGGTGCACTGGCTTTTTAGTTTTTTGGCACAATTTATCCATCTGAACAAAACCATCAGGGCAACAAAAACCTATGAAGCATTATTTGGGCAGATGTACTGCTATTGTCCACTTGATTGAATAAATTCATCCCATGTGCTCAGGGTCTGAGCTCCTGCCTTCAGCAAAGGTCAAAACAGATGTTGTTTTGGAAAGGTAAAAGGCCAGCATTAGTGCATCTAGCCAGTCGCCTAGCACAACGTACAGGAAAGCAAGTCTCTCCTGTACCTGAGGTGTATTGTCATAGGATCTGAAGAATGAGGGGTGACTTACTGGGCTATCACCCATCTATGAATGTACATGGGAAAGAGAAACTCCCAAGTGCTGACATGATCTCACAGCATAACCTGGGCAAAGGCATTTCTCTGTTTTCTGCCTTAGTTTGCCCATCTGTACAGTGGGGGCTGACAGGAGTGTTGGCAAATATGTATGGTCACTACTTGAACAGAGCTGTCAGATCCCTAGGTGAGTGCACACCTTTGAATCGGGAGCACTGAGGAGTGATGTTCTCCACTGACTGATTACACAGCACCAGTGGTAGAAGCAGACGCTTCCTTTGTTGCACCCTGTCACTTTTTATCAGGTCTGTCTCTAGAAGCCAGGTAGTTTTGGATGATCCAGGTAGTTTTTGCATGATTGGATGATTTTGGTCTCCTGGCTGTAGATGCCAGCAGGGAAACTGGAACTTAACACACCAATATTACTCAAAGCAACAAGAATCGTCAGATAGGGCTGTGGCTCCTAGAACGAACATGCCTCAGTGGAGGATTTCAAGTCTTTGAATTTAGCCAGCACACCAGCTTTGCTCTGCAGCTCTTACAACTTCAGTGGGAGCTCAGTACATCAGAGCAACCAACTTCTCCATTCTAGCCATTTCAAGCACTGGGTGTGCAACTGGTCTCTCACCCTTGATACTGCATTGAGAGATGAGGCAACTCAGGTCCTTACCAGGCTCACACAACTGTATAATCTTTAATGCAGTTCTCCTCTGTACACTGCCACGAGGGAGGGAAGAGGTCTTATCTTCATTTGACAAAGGAGCAACTGAATTGCTTCCCAGACTAAACCACTCACACAAGGTCATACGACGAGTCTGTGGTGGGTCAGGGGCTTGACCTCTGGTTCTCCAAGCCACAGGTTGTCTTAGGACAATCCTTTCCCTGTCAAGCTTCAGCTCGGCTTCTCTAATAACAGCAGCCCACAATGAAGACTGAATGGAAAACCACACAAAAAAGCTCCCATTAAATCCTCAGCTAAAGTAATGACTTCTTGTCTATCAAACCCATAAATGCTTGGCATTGCCTCACTCATTCCAGCTGATCATTCAGGCCATTCACACCACAGGGGAGGCCTGGCATCACCTCATATGAGAGCCGCAGAGCACATTATGATGAGAAGAGTGGCATGTTGCTGGGGTTTTTTGCTATAAATTTGATCATGCCCAAGGGAAAGAGGTGTTGTGCATGCTACTGGCATGCTGCCAGGCCAACTGGAAAAATAAAGCTGCTGATCTAAAAAAAGGGTTTCCATAAGCACAGGTTTAAACAGTTTGATTTGCCCTGACATTTCTTGGAAACAACCATTGTCGTTACAGGCAAAAATTGCGTGAGGGGTAATTTCTGAGAGAAAGCAGTTGCAAGGCACTATTTGCAGAGCAGACACTAATGATGATAATAGGAATAATCACTGCCTTCCTGTACACCGTTGGAGCAGCAGGCATTCTCGCTGAATCAGGAAGTCGCTTGTTTGGTTTTAACCCCTCCGTCACTCTGATTTCAGAGTGCCGCAGGGTGCTTTGCATACAGAGTTTGCCTCTGCACATACTCCTTGGTTCCCTGGTGCAGCTGTGCCAGAGTGGGACCTGCTTATGTGAGAGCTACACATAGCTACCAACCCACGTAGGGCCCTTGGTGTTTCTTCAGGAAGGGCAAACTCTGAGAAACAGGAATGATGGCAGATGGGCAAGCCTCAAGCCCATGGGTATGGCTTGGATAAGCACTCTGAAGTTGACGCCCTGTCCTAAACACCCTCCCAACCCTTTGTTGTGATCTGGAAATCCAACCACAGCAGATGCACCTATCTTTGGCTACGGAGCCTACTACTACTCTGAGATTATCCAGATCCGCACATCTGGTTAGAAGCACTTCTGCTTGAAATATCTGCCTGTGAAACAAGAGGGATGAGGAAACAAAGATCCTTCACAGAAGGCTAGACAGGCTTTGCCTTTGATGTATCATTTTCAGCCAGGAGGGGGGTTCATTTTGTAAACCGGAATGTCATGAAGGCCTCAAGATCCATAGTTAGATGCACACAAAACCAACATAATTAAGCAACAAGTTGAGACTCTTAATTTGAACACCCTGTTGGGGCACTTCTGTCTAAAGACTGGACTTGCAGGATACTTGATACCAGGCTTGGTGAGTGTCTATAAAGATTAGCCCTTGTATTTCAGGCCATATGTCCAACGCTGCATTTCTAATGCTACATCTCCCAATAGCCTGGTTATTCCATACTTGTCACAGATCTTCTGCAACTCTCTGCACAGGATAATAGGCACTGGGAGAGGTCAGCTGCTAGACAGGAAGGCAAATGGCATGGCAATTTCTATATACCTTCCATAGCACAATGACCACTACCAACCACGTGGACTGAACTTTCCAGATCAACCATATCTTCCTAATTCCATATACCTCCAGTGCTGACAGCCTAACTTGCAAAAGACTGAAGGCCAGTTCTTCAGGTCCTCTGGCTGCTAACACAGCACTAGCATCCAAGAGCATGTTATCACTAATGACACATTACAGTGAAGCTATCAGAGTCATCGAATGGGGTGGAACATAAATTACGATGGGCTGGGGGATGGGACAGGAACGCTGAGTTTGCATTCACAACTGCATGTTTCTAAACTTCTTTCTGACTGGGTTACTGCCGCATGCTGTGTGGCAGTGACCTCCTTTCTAAATTCTGCCTAACCGACGACTGGAAAGCTGTAAGCTGTTACCAAGTTACATGGGACTGATTCTCTAAGCAATTAGCTTCAGACCATGGTGTTGCAATTTGCCTTAAGATCAATGCTACACAATCCTGCAGTTTAGGAGAACTTAATCCGAATTCCACAGGGCTTTCCCTCCTGTTTGGCAAATGCTGCTAACAAATAGGTTTTCTACTCAGCACTGCTTAAAGGACACTGAAGTATAAGTAAGTAAGTAACTAAGTGCATTGCATCCATAACATTTATTAATTCAAATCTAACCTATTACTGTGGCATACCGTTTTTTCTGGAGTTGAAAAATGATGTGAGAGACTTATTTTGGCCCTAATCAGTCCATTAAATAAGGCTGTAAACTGAGACCATCATGAGAGAGACAAATGAGGATAAACACAAATGGCTCTAACGTACTTTAAATTAGATGCCGTTTTTGTCATTAAGCGGAAGGGAAAATGCGTTTCCCAACATGAGCCTGCTTATTTTGCAGACAACAGATTTAAAAGCAAATGCACTGTGGGGAAATAACTGATCAAGTAAATGGCCTCCAGTGAACCAAGGAACATTAGCACCACTGGGTTTATTAATTTGTCCTAGGATGCTGAAGGACGCTCTGCCATTCATGCACGTGGTTTGTGACTTTCATGGAGGTGACCTTGTTCCCGAGACTGACCAACGGTTTTGCACTTCCTGCAGGGCACAAATACCAGCAGAGTCAGCTAGTTTTATACAACATGTCTGTTCAATGACTCTCAGAAATTAGAACAGGATAAGACCAGACAGTCACCTGGTGTATTCCTGCAATCCAGCACTACCTTTGGTCCAGGTAGAGCCACAAGCACTGCAGTTGTGTCTTATCCGTGGAACTTGCATTGATAGTCAGCATGAGGAGGACTGCTGTGTGGTAGATTTTGTTTTTGGCATGCCCTGCACAGATGAGAGTATTTTTTATCCACTATCTGTTACCTATACTTCTTGTTAGCATCAGATGTGCATCTACCCTCTATAAGCTCCATGCTAGCCTCCATCCTATGCAACGGCTCCATCAGACCCTGCCAGCACAGCCCTAACATCTGTAAGACTGGCTGTGGCATGCCTGTTACCTTTGGCAGCACCAGCACTTGCAAATCAGTGCTGAAAAGATTCATAATTCCTATTTGGTGGGAAACGCTGCAATTGACTTTGAATTGGCACAGAAAAATTCTGTTTCTGAGAATGACACTTTAGAATAACCATTGAGGTCCCTTCAAAACGAAATTTGGTTTCCACATGTCATCACGACATTACTTTCAGGAAGTCAAGAGTAGTGCATAAACTATTATGTCATATTAAGCATGAATACTACTAAAAATCCTAATAATTTAAGGTCAGCTGCTCTATCTCTAGGTCCAGATGTCTCCAGCATTTGTTGTAATAAAAAGTGTGTGGGGCTTTGAATAAAACAAAAATAGACGTTTATTGTATAGTAATTAACAGGGCAGATGTTTACAATAGCTTTGCTTTAGTCTGGAATCAATTTTCTAGGATTTTGTTAGCATATGCTCCTCTAATTGGTACACTGTACACCTATCTTCTTTTCAAACATTTGCACTTCAGTGCAAACACTGAAGACACCTTTTTTCGTAAAATAAGACGTTTCAATCAGTATCAAGTAGGAGCTGGCCTACTGATTTAAAAAATAACATATACAATTAAAAACACATTTTAAATGATGTCATTATGACATCATATGGTCTCAGCAGCAGTGCTTCAGAGTACATGACTTGACAAAGTACATGATTTTATACATTGCCATTATTGGCATAGCACAAAATGATCCAATATAGATACAAATATATAGGTTGACACTAAAATGTCATTTTAAACCAAAATTGTCATGTTCCCCAAATAATAGCCTTAGAACCATAACGTTTCATTAAACTGGATATGATTTTAAACAAAAAGTGATCAGTTTTGTGATAAGGGTGTTTTTGACGGACACCAGTTTCAACGACATTTTTTCAGCCAGCTGTTTCAAAAGCTTTGCACTGGGGCAGCATTTCCCTTTGGCTGCCTCCCAAGTCCAAATCCGAACAGGCAGAGATATTTATTGGGGACTGGGGAACAAGGGACTAAGCATCTGGTCTGGTTTCAAAGGCTGAAAGGCAGACACAATTCAACAGCAGAAACCGGCAAAGGGCTGATCAGAGGCCGGCTCAGAATGATTGACTGGAAAGCTGTAAGACTGCATCACACCTAAGATTTAATTCTTCCCTGGTCCATAAACCTGCTCTGTACCCAAGACAGGTTTTCTTCAGGAGCATAAAAGGTCTAGTGAATCCATAAATATTCAGTACGGGAAGCCACATCACTGTGCCAGAGGCAATGAATTGCTTCTCTTCTATCCAGCCATATACCATCCTCAGCATAGCACCAGCACTGTCATGAAGGAGGGCCATGACAAACATAACAAAAGCTAGAAAGAACAATGCTCCATATACTGAAAAAAAAATAATGGCATTGAAATAACACACAATTACTATTTGCATCTGACAAGGGCATGTTTTTGTCTCATAGAATATTTTATGCTTTTTCAGTAGCAGTAGGAAGTCCTATCCCAAGTATCAGAACCTGCTTTTGCTAGTGATGGGTGCAGAATAAGATCTCACTTGCCCTCCTAATCTCTTACAGATGATTTCTGTTACCTCTGCACAGACTGAATAGGGCCTTGCTCCACCAAAGGTCCCTTTACCTTCAGTCAGGTGACAAGGGGTGCAAGGTACCTGAATCAGGGATATAGGTTGTAGCCATGTGGTCTAAGGCCATGGGCAGACAAGATTCCTTGGGTAAATCTGATATCTTTTATTAGACCAACTCAAATATTTGGAAAAATTCTTCTTTGAAAGCTTTCAGGTATAAATACCCTTCATCAGGCTGAAGAAGCATCTGCAGTTGGTGTATGCTCTTCCTGGATATCCAGGAAGAATTTTTCCAACTTTTTGAGTTGGTCAAATAAAAGATATCAGATTCACTCAAAGAACCTTGTCTGCCTAGGTACCTGAATCAGCACTCCAGTACATACAGGTTTCTCAGGAAAGCACTTTGGGGTATCCTTATCCTTATGCACGCATCTCAGTACTTTGTTGAATCAAGACCCCATTGAAGTGGGGTGGGCGTATCATGATTAAACCCTTGGACTTTGGTGTTGGAGTTGAGGGCAGGTCACTCCTTGCCATATTAGACCCATTCAGACAAATAGCCTCCCATCACAACTCAGGCTGGATGCACACTGAAAACTCCTGCTTTGGCTTCGAGTTTGAACCACAGATTCCTTTAGCAGGGTAAAGCTACCTGAACTTTAACAATAAGAGTGTGTAGCCTTCCCTCGCCTCTGAGTGATAGCCACCTTCTGAACAACTGGCCATAAATACGTTTTTTTCACTTGAAGGAAAATATATCAAAAAAGCTGTCAGGAATATGATTGTATCCAGTAATATAGTCACGGAAGTGATCATATTGGAAGTGAAAAGACTTCTAACTCAGGTGCTGCTTTTATTGCTTCTCCATATTGAGGAATGTTTTATGACACAAAAGGACATTTCCTACGTGCTACAGAAGTGCAACAAACGTTCATGCCCCTCCACCCTCCCAAACTGCTCTTCCCCTACCTTTGTCCCTTTGATTCCTGGGCATTCTGCTGAGTGACTGGCAATCTAGTTGAGGGATACTCCTTGCCAGGGACTGCAAATGCTCTGACAATGCTGCAGGCTTTTGGGATGATGCTCAGTCCCTGGCAAAGGACTGGCACAGAACCCGAGACAGTCTACATGGGATTTGAATGGTGGGTGTCTACACAGGGATGAATGTCTACGTAGGCTGTATAATCCTGCACTGACTATAAAAAAAGGTCAGTTCCCAATATAACACATCCATAGATATTTTTCTACCTGGGGAACCATTTGGTAATACAGGAGAATCCAACATCCTCTCATCTTCCTACAATGAAAAGACCATATACTAACGAACATCGCCTTAAGTCCTGCTTCAGTTGCAAAAACCACCTTGCCATGTACAGGGTTTAGCATGGCGCTGGCACTTCATGAAAGCTAATGGCTTATTATACAGAATAGTGATAATAAGGCTCGGTAGGGCTGATAGGCTCATGGCATTTTACGTGAAATTCACCAATCCAGTGGAGCTCAAATGACTTAACAGACATTAAAAAGCACTGGATCAGTTTTTGCTCGAAGGCTTTGAGGCTGCATAATGAAAGTGTGATGAAAGAATGTCAGCGAAGTGTGTTTATACACAGTTGCCAATTGCAGTGAAGGATGCAATTGATCCTGGCAATTAATTCTGGGCTGAAGAATTGATCTGCCATCACTACAATTTTACTCAAGGCTCCCTTACATATTGCTGCCTGTTAAATGGAACGGATAACTGAAGCTGCTACTTTACACAACAGAAAGTGGAACACTGTGGGCTAGAGGCAGAAGGGTCAAAATGTGTGGATAAAAGTCATAACCAAGGTACATGTATAGTTTGCATATAAAATGCAAGGGAGAAAATGGGCATTTATCCCCTACAGTTCCCAACAGGCCATATTCTATGCTGGTACATGTGAGTACAGCTTCAACTAGTTGCACCCACTGGACATCGGCACAGATTTTGAACTAACATTACTGGCATGTATGCAGTTATTTGGATTACGGTGTCATTTAGAAGACTCAGTCACAGGCCCCCACTGGGCTAGACATTGAACCAAACACAGAGTAAAAACAGAAGGTTCCTGCCCCAAAAGGCCACATTCCTTTGCAAAATACTCTGGAAACCAATGGAGCTATCAGCTGTCTATAAGACTCAGCCCTTACACGCTGCTACTCCCAGTGCAACGCATCACTGCCTCTCTGTGCCCTGCAACCTCAGTTAAGTGTACAGAATGGGAAGTGAAGCAGTAAATTGTCTCCCACTGGAAGCGCACTGGAAAATATGCAATTACTTGCAGAAGCCTTCATTTGCTTCCACTCCACTCCTTTGCACACACTCTTTGGCATGTGTTTCCTTGCTGTCTGTTTTCCATCATCATAAATGCCACTCAGCCACTGGGTAACCCCTGCCCCCCTTTCACTGGGTCACTGCATGGCTGCCTGGCTCCTCACTGCCCAGGTAACTTCTCTTTCAGTGGAGTCACAGGCTAACAAATACAACACTATTTCCTCTCTTCTTCTGCTTACTCGACTGGGATGGTTGGACCAGATCTTACTACTGGCTCTTTTAGTAGTTCTCCAGGCTCTCTTTGCCAGGAAAAACGTTGAGGCTCATGGAAGCAGCTGCAAACAAGCAGTTACGGCTGGTTTTCCACAGCCCATGGGCTAAATCCCATCAGTTCTATGCCTCATAACCACTAGCCTAGAAAGGTCACAGGGAGATTTACACTTTCCTATGATGAATTTGGCAAGATAGGAACCAAGATGCTCTGATCTACCAGTGTCAGTGTGAACTCCATTAAAGCACTGTGAATAACTAGCTCCTTGGATCACCTACTATCTCCAAAATAACTGTTTCCAAGTGATGTAAGACAAAAGTTTTTCACAATATTCAGAAAACCCAGAGATAAGGAGGAAAAAAAAAATGTTTCTGCACAATCAGAATGCTGCATGTGACCTGACTGGAAGCATGAATTTCGTTGTCAAGCTTTTGCAAATGACAACCAATTTTTAAAAGCGAAGTGCGTGTGGAAATGAAACATCATTTCAAATCAGGAAGTAGAAATGCTTTCCTTAAACTGCTTCTGAGTTATTTTAATAGTTTTCACCTTGAGAAAATACAGCAAAATCACCATGGATTCGCAAACAATCTTGGCGAAGAAAATGTTTCAGTGGAACGATTTTGCCTGCCTGTAGTCACAGCCTTCATTTTTGGCAAACTGACTCTGAGCTGCAAAGCTCTGGTATGTTCTGCACAAGATGGAGAGACTCAGTTTCCACCTGTGAAATTGAGAAGACATCTCCCCGTCCCCCAGGAGTAGCTTGGATGCTTAATTGGATGGTTTGTGATGACTAGTGAATTATAGTACATGCAGACTCCCGCCAGTAGAAAAAGAGGGCAATATGAACTGTATCAGGGCTCTGTAGTTGTATGAGAGACACAGAGTGACAGTATGTGCAAAAAAACTAGCAGTTTCCCCCCTATTGTACTTCCATAGGCTGCAAAGCTATTATAGCCCCTTGAAGAGTCAAAACACCATAAGAAAATGAAGCAGACACCCCATTTGTCCTCAAGTTTCTTTGCTGATTGAACTATGAAACATCCCCACCACTGTCACACTCTCCTTTTAGAAATTTACTTTCCACTTGTAATAAAAATGCCTTGCTTCCCAAAGGAAAAGGAGGCTTTGCAGAAGGAGACCAAGACTTGCTGTGCTCACTCTGGCTTGCTGCACTTCATCAAATGGCCCATTCATATTTTCCTGTTCACACCAAGAGCCTGGGAACGGGGTCTCCTGGCTGCTTTGAGGGCTAAAGTCACAGAAGCTGTAAAAGGAACTCAAGCAGCAGCAGGACAGGAGAGACCTCATGCATTTCACTGAGCACCAGGGAGGTCTGGAAGCAGGAGGAGGGAAACATAGGTTGTGAAAGGCTCAGTATAAAATAACAGGACAGGCCACATGTGACAGGTGATGAGGCCAGCGAGACTTGGTTGTGCCTGATGGCAGAATGACAATTCTGCAGGCCACTCTCACAGGGAGATTTGAGGCAGCAAAGCTAATGGTTAGTGCTGGAGACTGAACATAGGTGCTGTGACAATGCCACATGGTCACATTTGCAGAAGCATTGGAAATCAGCCCGAGAGGGACCCACATCTTCCCATGACTTGTTCTCCCTACTGGACAGGAATCTATACCCACTGGAAAATGGACTCCTGTTTAAATAAAGCCTCAGAAGTTGCCCTCTCCCCACTGCATTTTTCAAACAGGACCTGTCGCGTTGGGAGTCTCAAATTCTTGGGTGCAGGGTTTGAGCTAGTAATGCCCCGGGCTGAGGCTGAAGCCCATAGGAGCTCAGCATCACCACTGAGATATCATGCTGGACATCCAGTAACAGGCACCCCAAAAATAAGAGGCCACTTTAGAGAAGTTGAAGAAGACCTTTGTCTTTATGCATGAGTGAAACATGGACGTGGAGGAGGATGCTGTCAATCGTGAATCCATTGTTACTTATACAGAATTTGGGAGTTTCTTGTTGAAAAGATACTAAATAATTGAATGTGGCAAACAGTTCAAGCACTCTTTGGACATAGGTGCGTGATGCTAGAACAGCATGTAGGCTCCATCTAATCAGCATTTAGGGTTTGATTCTGTGATGCCCATAGGACTCAGGGCTGATCAAGGCCATACTGAGGAATAAAAGCTTTGCTATAGTCACTGATCAGAGGCACTTTATTTCAACTGATTGAAAAGCCATGAATATGTTTTAATTTCTCTGCCACACTGTGTCAATCAGTAGCCTCCTGGTTTTGGTGGAACCAGGGTACTAGCCTTTCCTTCCCTCCCCATCCCTGCTTATGTTCACAGCTGGCCACCTGGTAGGAGAAGTTAAATAATTATTGCATCTGACAGGATGAATTCAATTTAATCAAAGGAGGTATGGATTACAGGATGAGATGCATGAGGAGTGTTATTGGGGAAAATTGGTATTTATTCCCTTGAAGTTTAAAAGCAAGCTGCAGTTACTATACAGTGTTTGATTTTGCATTTGCGAAAGGAGCCCTGGACAGGCACAAAATTGTTTCCTTCCTACCTGCTCTGCCCCATGGAAATACTCTCATCACATCAAAATATTTTTGCTACTGCCAAGTTTCCTGTAGGCATCAGATATTCACTCTCACCTGCAAACAAACTACCAAGACCGGTAGGATGCCTGTGCTGCATCCCTGTCTTACCCACTCAATGGCATTAGCCATTTCCATGTACTATTTTTTTGTAAAAAAAAGTATATTGCTCCTGTAGACAACTGACTGTTTTCCTTCCAGCCCTAAGTAAGGCTGGAAATGTACACTGAAGGCTGTCCTGAGTTTAATCAAGCTTCTCTATCTGATCCCCCCTCCCCGCAACACACACATTTCCCTGTAATCAACCATCAAGTCTTGCTCCTAATTAAGTGATTTGTAAAGATCAAGAGGCTGCAGATTGGTTTCTGAAAGCTTTGGATGTTTATCTTAACGTAACTGAAGCTATTATTGTCTCTTCCTGTAATCAAGAAAACAACACATTAAAAAAATTCCAAGGAGGAGAGATCGGGTTTTCTTATCATGGCAGAACATGTGTCTGTGCACTGGAGATGGAAAATGCATTTGTTTGCTAGGCGGGTAGCATGAGATTTATGATGCCCTTAACTTCTCGCTTCCTTCCTGGTAAATTCCTGGATTGTGCAAATAATGTGTTTGGTAAATCCCTCCGCTGTCACTTAGCAACTCCACCTAGTTGGTAAAACAACGCGTTTTTACCTAGAAATGGGTTTCAAAATGTAAGAGGCTCACGGGGCTGTGATTCTACATCAGTAAAGTGTCTTTTAAGATCCCACTGTAGGTTTCTATGTTCTTTGTCCTCTGAACACGAGTAAGAAACATGCTGTGTTTACAAGCAAAAAGTACCTTTCCCGACTGCCTATTCCGCATTTAGCAGTAACCCAAGGTTGCTGGGTTTTTGGACCCTGATCAGAAACAAAGCCTTCCAACACAAAGGAAGAATGAAAATTGAACTGATTGGGAAATTTTCTTTGGGATAGGACTTTTTAATCGGAAAATGAGACATTGTCAAAATCAAATATTTTCTCAGGGATCTGCCAGCTGGGAGCCAAGTCCTGTCAGGAAAGGTTTCCCGGGTTCACATGAAAGCCAGAGTGAGGTAAGAAGAGAGGGGACTTGAACCCAAATTTCCCATGTGGCCCCTAATCATTGGACCACCAACATTTTTTCTCTTGTTTAAAAGCTTTAGGAAGTCTTGGGTTCTTCGCAATATGGAATGGGAAAAACATGTTTCCCATTCAGCTCAAGCTGTCAATTAAGTTTCTTGCCCAGAGGGTACCGAGTCTGGAGGAAAATGGAAAAAGCCTGCCAAGTTTCAGAGCAGATACACTAAAGAGACAACAGTTTTATCATCACATTTACAAAAGCGGGGAGAAAATGTCCAACTTCTAGGAAGAAAGTTGCTTTGCTAAAAAATAGTATCGGCTGAAAACGGATGGTCCACACCTTGTGCAATCTGTTCCACTTGTTGCAGAAGCTGGATGAGAACAGTTATTCCAGATTTGCAGACTTTTTGGAAGCAAAGCAGGAATGAGACTAAATAATATGCTGGATATTATTAACTAACAATTACAAGACCTCAAAAACAGATGCCCCTCCACCCCCCAGCAACTGCAGAGTGAAAATGCACGACAGCACTGATGTGATCAACTGCTCTGTTAAGGGAAGAAAAGGTAGTGAAAGATTGGCCTCTGGGGTCCTCTGGCCCACTTGAAAGGTTCTCAGGGCTTCTCACTGACATGCATGGAAACCACCTGTGAGCCTTGAAGCCTGCACAGGTGGTACCAACCAGAGGCTGTGTTTAATACCACCAGTGTTTAATACACTGTGAGTGAAGTCAGCATTCATATGGAACATGCACCTCCTTTCCAGCAAGGTCTTAAACCGAACAACCCTGCATACTATGAAATGCAGCAATCGAGAAAGCATTTTTGGGGCAATCTATTATGCAAGACTCAATTTGCCTCCTGTTCACCTTGGGGAAGCATGGGAGCTGGATAGTTAAGCCTAGCCCCAAAGGTCATTCCATTGCTGGTCATTTCATTTCATTTCACTGCTGTTTTGTACCTCATGCACATGTAACTGTGGGCTTCAGTGCAGTCCTTGGCAGATATTTAGGACCTATGTCAGACCTGGCTGGCATCTCAGCTAAGAAGCAAAATATAGATTAACCTACTTAAACTACTTCAGCAGGACCCAATGAACAACACCCGAGAGTGCTAAAATAATTGGTCAAACTATGGCAAAGTTATTTGAAACCTTGTGGTGCTCAGGAGAGATCCCAGAAGACTGGAAGAAGGCCAATGTGGTGTCTATCTTTAGGAAAGGAGGACTCAGGGTATTATAGGCCAATCAGTCTGACCTCAATCCCTGATAAAATCCTGGAGAAAATTATCAAAGAATCAATTACCGATCGGCTAACAAAGGGCAGTATTATGAAGGACAGCCAACATGGCTTTGTTATGGGCAGATCAGGCCTGACCAACCTCATTTCCTTCTGTAATCAGGTAACTCACCACCTGGATAGGGGAAACGAGGTTGATGTCATACACTTGGACTTCAAGCAGGCCTTCGACTTAGTCTCCCATGATGTCCTCGTGGTAAAACTGGAAAAATGTGGCCTTGGCTACTTTACAGTCTGGTGGCTAGGAACTAGCTCCATAGTAGGAACCATGGCTAAGGATGTCATCCCCCCTCTCTTCTTGGCCTTGGTGGGACCACAGCTGGAGTACTATGTTCAGTTCTGCATTTAGCTTTTCAGGAAGGATGCGGAGAAGCTTGAGAGAGTCCAAAGAAGGGCCACATGCAGAATTAAAGATCTGGAGAGCAGGCCATAGGAGGAGAGGCTGAAAGACTTGGGACTGTTCAGCCCCGAGAAGAGAAGGTTCAGGGGGGACTTGGTGGCAGCCTATAGGTATATTAGGGGCATACATCAGGGCCTGGGGGAGCATCTGTTCACCAAGGCCCCCCAGGAGAGGACAAGAAACAATGGGCACAAGCTGACTGAAGATTGCTTCAGGCTAGACATAAGGAAAAACTTATTTACAAGTCGAGTGCCAAGGGTTTGGAACAGGCTCTCCCTAGAGGTGGTACAGTCACTCACCCTGGTGATCTTCAAAAAGCGTCTTGATGCCCATCTTGTTGGGATCATCTGACCTCAGCAGTCTTTCCTGCCCAAGTGAAGGGGGGCTGGACCCAATGATCGGTAAGGTCCCTTCCAGCCCCTAACAGCTATGAAACTACTTTCACAGACCTCTAATAGCCAGGGTCTGGCTAGTCAGATCGCCAGACATAACCATCAGCTTCCATTTTGTGGACAGTATTTCTTCACTGGCAGGTATTAAACTCCCAGAACCGAAAGACAGCTATGGAGATAATCCATCAGCTAGTGAAATGCTTTGTAACAGGTTTTAGAAATTCTAAAATGCAAGTCCTCTGGAAGGAAGCACAGGAATGGCGCAGACTGGCTTGTGGTATGCTACAAGACACGCTAGACACTTTACCTTCACCCTCTATGGAGGCCCCATACAAGGGAAGCCAGGCCAGAAGCAGGGCTCTAAGCTTCAATCCTGATTCACCTAAATAAACTGCATATCAGATACTTATAGCTTCGTTGCTAGGGCAGGAAGTTCACCTCCGGATGAGGCAGCAAGCAGATTGCGTAGGGATACAGCCCAGATCTACACAGGAAGTTCCTACAGCCAAATGCCTTGGCTAACAACCACATTCGTATGACTCTGTCATCAACCAAAGCATATGCTTTTCTCTCTTGCTGGCTGTTGCTTCCTTATGTCTATATTATAGGCAGGGTTTTTTCAAGGAAGTCACATAATGCTGCTCAAACTAGTTGGTCCCTCCCCACAAAGCTTCTCTGAGTATGTTACGCATCGCTTTTGCTAATGGCTAGTTATAGAGACCCAAACAGCAGAATCTAGGGGTTATGATTAAGCTTGCGAGATGCCTAAACCTTGAATGCTGTGAAATCCAAGTGAGAAAGCTGGGCTACCTTGACCAAGCAAAGAAGACATTTTAGTACCTGCTGAGTAGTAAGAGAGTGCAGCACAAAACCATCTCTACCATCTGTCACTAGTACATGCCTAATGATTTTTCACTGCATTGACCTTTGCTCTTATCTTGTAAGCATAGCCTCAGTGCCAAATGTTGTAGGTTCCTAACATTTGTTATTTCTGGAGAGGCAGTAATGCACTGAAAATCTTTGCTTCTTTGAGAAACAGCAACAGGCTCTGTTGCTCAAGAGCGTGCTTACTACTAATAATGTCTGGATGGATGAAATACCAAAGCAAAATTGCAGTTTTTAATCAATAGTGGCCTTTTGCCATGACTGGTAGAAAGTGAATAGGTATTACCCCTCAGAGGTGGCCTACAAGAGATTTCCTTCTTATTTTTTTCATTGGACACTCACTCTCTTTTGATGTTTTGTGATGGATAAAGGTGACTTCTAAACTCATCCTTCCCCTTGTTTTTAACTTATAAGTCAGGACTACCGCCTCTGCTGCTTTGTTTTGCTGAAAGACAGTTGGGCAGTGTCAGCCCCTGCACTTTAGCTGAAGGGTGGTGATAACACTGGATTTCTAATTACTGTTTCACTGCAGGAAAGGACAACTCTGCAGCAAATGCAATGGACTAGGGCAAGTCATTGAACTCCTCTGCGCCTCCATCTCTCCTTCTGTGAAAGGGGGGTAATTCCTACCTTCGCCTGCGCCTTTGAAAGGCTTTGTCTGCCAATGCCTGTAAAAGGCCTATGAATCAAAGCAGAAAATGTAAGGAGAAAGCAAAGCCAAAGCGTTAAGTGCAGTCTATATATGCAAGGAGACAACTCATCAGCCCTAGCACTTTGATCCTGCATAGTTATTTCCATGGAGAAATCTCACTGCTGGGCAGCCCCCCAACCCCAGATGCTTCTGAGATTAGAAACTTCTATGCATGCCCTCTCTCCCACAGATTAGCCCCAGAACACTGGTATCTGAGACAGGAAAGCCATCACACCCCTGGCATACAGCATCCCAACAGAAAACACCTCTGGCATTCAATTAAATTATTGCATATTATTGCATCAACTTGGGGCTGGAAGGCATAGGAGATGCCCAAGTGGGTCACAGCAGTGGTCCATCAGTCCAATGCCCTGCCTTGAACTTTGACAGCACTGGATGCTTTAGAAGAAAGTATAAGATGCTCCATAGCAGCTGGGTGTGAGATGGCCCATCCCCTGTAAATACCTCACTGTGATCTCTGACGGACACAGACTGGCTTAAGCCTTGAAGCCTGGGGTTGTCTGCACCTTTCCTGTTGTCTTGTCACCCCAGTTATCCTGCCTCCATTACAGGTGCAATATCCACTGTGTCTTTGACACACACTAAGTTCTTGGCTCCAGTGCCGTCCCATAGCAATCTATGAAGCTTTTTGGTATCCCTGGTGCTGTGTGACCCGCTCTGGGCTCTTAACACTCACCTCCTACCTCCACAATCCTGATGACACCATGTTTCAGGCACTGTCTTTCAATGAGACAACAGCACTGGATTCCCTTTAGAGATGCTAAGTTGTTGCTACTGACCACAAGCCCCTTCCCTGAAAAGGTTCGAAGGACTTGGTTGGCACGGGGGTATTGCTCAGGTTAAGGTCATTGGTGGCCTCACTAATGCCAAGGAGTGGTAAGGTGCAAGGATACAAACTTTAGCTGTGCTCAGTTTTGTTCATCTGTGCTAGGGGTAAGCCCTGGGGCAAGTCCACACAGGTGGCTGGGCAAGAATGGCTGAAATTCCCAGCCTGAGAAGGATATCAATGGACAAGGGCTCAGAGCTGAAAACAAATATACCCTTACATGCAGTGAACCAGCACTGGGTTGAATGTGAGCATCAGCAAAAGGCAGCAGGATGAACCTTCGCTGAACCCAGAGGAGCAAAGGACTCATACGCAGCGTGGCGGGGACCTAGTGAGCACAAGGGTTGTGGTCACATTAGACAAGCCTAGGTCTCTCCATCTTCCAACATTGTTCATCTTTTCTTTTGGTTGTGACCCCAAAGCCGTTCAGGCTGAATTCCAACATATTCGTCTCCTGCACAACGTGGATGTTTTCTTAATTAAAACCAACAGACCAATGAGGATGTTGATTCCTCCCTACCCTGGAAAACACAGAAAAACCAAGAGGATCTGATAGCACTCCAGAAGAATAATCTGGGGTGGGGTGTAGGGGGCGTGATATTCCTTGCCCCATGGTATCTGGCTGTATTTCTCCTCCCACTGGAGTCAGTGCGAAAGCAGCTCTGAAGGTTGTGAGCACCAGTGGGTGATGTCCAAAGGGAATAAGTGTGAGAATTCTTGGTTTAACTTTAATTTTAAAAAAACCAAACATTTTATGCGTGCTGCTAACTCCTGAGATAACTTTGCTCTGGGCAGGAGCTGCTACCTCATTGGGCCAGGATGGTAATATAGCAAAAGTATAAAACAAAATGCATATGCTTCGCTGCACCTCAGGAGAGATACAGGCTTACTCCATAATTAAAACACAACCAGTTCAAGGCAACAATACAAGTTCTCCAGTGACTGCCAGTGGCTAAATTAAAATGTCCTTTTGAGAGCGATGTGAGATGTGTCACTGTTTGGCCTCAGACTTCAGCTTGGCTAAGATTAATGGCAAAGAGACACAATCATTTCAAGAGAAGAGAGCCTAAGAAAAAAAAAACAACTTAAAAGATATCTTGCTAAGCTGGAAAAATAATTAGGTTGGTGCAGTTCTTCTTCTTTACTGAGAATGAAGAAAGCCTGAAATAAAAGTTCTCTCTTCTCATCATTCTCTTTTCAAGATTAATTTTAATAGGGAAGCATTATACCTTTAGTCTAAACCCCCGCAGAGATGTAGTCATTCTCTTCCTATACCATCCCAGATGCCTGCCCAGCCTCTTCTTGAAAGCCTCCTATGAAGGATATCCCAAAATTTCTCTCAGCAGTTTGTTCTACTCTCCTACTGTTCTCACAGTTCATAATTTTTCCCTGAGATTTACTGTAAATCTTTACTACTGCAGTGTAAGCCAATTGTCCTCTTGTCCTCTGTGGCAAGGAAGAACAGCATTTTTTTCTTCTTCTTTATGGCAGCCTTCCAAATATTGGCAAAATGGTATCATGTCATTCCCCCTCTTGAGCTCCTCTTCTTCAAACAAGCCTACTTCCTTCAACCTGCCTCATGCTGCTTGCTTTCCAATCTCTTTATCCTCTTTGTGGTTTATCTCTGGATGCTCTCCAGTTTTTCTAAAATGCAGTACACAGAACTGGACACAGGAATTCAGCTGAGGCCAAATTAATTTGAACTGAAACAGGTGTGTACTAAGATGAACAGGGGACTGGAGTGCTTATAGGCTTGCTCAGCCCACCAAAATGAAGTCTGAGTAAGAAGGGCTGGGACTGCTGTCTATAAATACATCATTAGGAGGTAAACCCCAGGGAGGGAGAAAAGCTATTTCAGCTAAATTATAAAGTTGGCTGAAGAACAAGTGGCTGTGAATAAACTTTAGTTGGAAATTAGGAGCTTTGCAACCATCCAAGGGAGGCCCTGGAACGCAACCTCCAATCAGAGGCACAGGGAGAAAGAAATACAGACCCTTTGATGCTGAAGCTTGTTTAGTTTATGGAAGTGTTTATATGAGAGGTGCCTGTCTGATGTTCCTGAATACTTATTTTTTTCACCCCTCCACTTTCTGGCTGGACTCAGTGGACACGAAGCCCATGGATGATATCGTGTATATTAAACAACTGAAGCCTGATTGCAGGCTCTTGTGATGGCAGTCTGAATATCAGAATACTATACTCGGAATAGCTCACAGCTATAGTGTCTCGACACACTTTAAATAAAAAAGATCCTATGGTTGAAGGCGTAGGTGTAAAACACAAAAACATCAAAGACGACAGTGCAAATAAAAAAAAATGGCAGTGTGTTTGCCAATGAAAGGGTCCAACTCTCCATCTTTACATGCCTGAGGCTGGTGATACTGGGGATTTCTATTCAAGGTGTTTCAGCACTGCTCTTGCTAACAGATATGGAGCTGGCAGCATGCATAAAATCTGTTTTAAGTTACAATAAAGCATGAATTCTCACACCTCATTTGTTCCCCTGTGAATCTTCCAGGTGTTCTGGTCCTTTGCCTTCAGGTGCAGCCTTCAGAGCTGCCTTTGGGTGGACTCCAGAAGGACAGGAAACATAACCCGAGGGTGTGGGCAAACACTACCTATCACATTACAGGCTGTGCCTTCTGCGATGCTCTACCTGCCTCCACTTCTGAACATCTGAAGGGGAAATGGACACTCACCAGAGCAATCTAAGATTCTTCGCTGGTCATTTCCTTTAGAGAAAAAATACCTAGATGGTGCGGGAGGTACATTTATAAGAAAACAATATGGATTGCTGTGGGTTTACAACCAAAAAGATAAAACCAGGTTGAAGGCCACAGAGAGAGAGAGAGAAAGAGAGAGAGAGACTGATTGATTGACTGATTTTTGGGCTCTGTTGGTCACTGAGGTTAAGTTGCCTTAGTTTTGCTTTTATTTACAGGATGTCAGAGCAGGCACACAGGGCATTTGTAAACGCCATGTTTTTTGCCCTTTCTTGTGCTGCAATCGCATGACTGTTTGCATGAGCAGGATTTCTGGATGCTTTAAAGGTCTTTCTGGTGCATTAAACTAAAACTCCATGGATGCAGTTTAGTTTGGCTCACTGGGAATTAAAGCATTGCATCCATGGATTAGTTGCGTGCAAACACAAATTTTAAACTTCACTGCAAAACAAGAAAGATTTTTTTACCTCCCTGCCTGCCATCTGACACCTCCAGGGAAGGACTGTACCTGATCTACACATCAAAGAGCTACTCAGCACAGCTCAAAAAGACACTCTCATGGACCCAGAGGGACAGTCTTCCATCTTCAGCTCCTTCTGTGCAAAAATGAAGTTTATTTCCTACCTATGGGGACTTTTTACCATCTTGTACCATCTATACTTTTCTCAGAGCCTGACGAAGGGACTTTGATCCCGAAAGCTTGCAGAAAAGGACAAGTTTCTTGTGATTTTCCAGTTGGTCTAATAAAAGGTATCATTTTGGAACCAAGAGTTCTAGTTTTTTGTATGTGCGAACATGAAGGCACTTAAAGACATATAATGAGCCTCTTTGTCCACCAGGTGGTGCTGCAACTTTTTTGTAGTTCACCCCTTCAAATTGCTGCCACTTTCAAATTCCTGCTGTTTTTTTTTCCTTTTTTTTCTTGTGCTGTGTACCGACTCCCTGCTCTCACAGCTGTGTGGCTGGACACAGGGTGGGGGGCCCTGGGCCAGGGGGGCAGTGCAGGACTATCCTTCTCTCCTGCAGCACTGGCTGGGGGCCAGGCTTAATTCATTTGAAAACCTAATACGTGCAAACACTGATGCGATGCTCCAAAGCTTAATTAGTTAAAAAACCTAGTATGTGCAAACACTGATATGATGCTCCAAAATAAGCAAGTTTAAATTTTATAAACCTTTTCAATTTAAGGATAAAACACTGTGATGTGTATAGGTGCCCACAAACACTTATTACAGAGCATCTGATTGCAGCAAGCCACTGTTTCCTTTGAACTTGTTCGTATACCCTCAGAGACTGAATGAAGCCAGCATATGGGCACTTTTTGCCTTACTCTGTGTATCAGTGATAGAGACAGACAGTAGCATGTGCCCCAGTCTTTAAAGAGCTGCCGTGACATGCAGATCTTGTCAGTTTGCCTTCAGTGCTCTCCAGCAAAACACATGGATCAGGGGTAGGTAGGGGTCAGAGTTGTCAAATGCAGGCCGAATGTAAGCAGGTGTAAGTTCTAAGAAGTTGATGGAATTT